>NW_009647575.1:426199-436949 GCF_000708025.1 Charadrius vociferus
GTGGAGGAGGAAAGTATCCTTGGAAGATGAGCAGCTCCTAATGGGGAAATTCTACTTCCTGTTCCAGCACGAGAGGGTGAAGTGTGAGGCCTCCAGACTCGAGGATGCCCTGATATATTTTAAACCCTTGTGTTAGTGGCAGGATCTCTCACCCATCTACTCTGACTTCCTCCACTCTTCACGTTTTAATGCAGAATATTCTTTTATTCCAAGTACAAAGTTATTCTCAAAAAAAAATAGTGGGTTTAAAAGTTGCCTTATATACTGCGTTCCAGATTATTTTTTTTCAAAAGCCACCCCGCCTTTAAAAACATAAGCAATTAATGCCACATATTTTTAATATTCTTGAAGTAATTGTTTCAGGGTTTTTGTCCAATAATCCTCATAAAAGAGGAGGAAGACAGCACAGAAAAAGGGGAAGCTGAGCAGGAAAGGGGAGCTAAGGAAAGCAACTGTAGCCTGAAACTGATTCTTAGAAGAGATATGTCAGGTGTCAGACTTCAAGTGCGTGTATGTTACAAGAGTGCAGCCCCAGTGAAAAGCCCCGGCGAAAAATGTAGGGATCACTGTAGGAGTGCTTTTGTCCCCCGATATCTGCAGGAATTTTCTAAGGATTACAGGGTGTCTGTAAGATTAGGTGATTAAGAAACCATTGACTATCAAGGTCTTTCTGTATAAAAAGGGATGGTGTGATTTGCGCTGTGACGTTTGTAACAGGTCATCAGAGTGGGAGAAAAAGAGCTCAGAATTATAGATTTGCACCCCATACCCTTATTTTTATAGTCTGTGTGACCACTTTATTGTAAATAAATAAAGGGTGCGCATTCTTGCTTCCCCCTTTATAACTGTGTGCTTCAAAAGGAAATGAATGAAGGTTAAGACAGCGCCCATTTTACCTAGATATAAGACATAAATGTTGTCACTATTCTTTGCAGTGACTAAATGACTATTTTTCTATTCCCTGAGCTGGGTCCCCCATAGCTGGTCAGCCTGAAGTACTGATATGAAATTATTTCAACGCCTGGAGCTGAAGCACAGAGGCACGCTCAGCATGCTGCCCGATGCCGCAGGTGGACAGATGCTGCCGTGCCTTCACTCTCCAAAGGGTAGGCCCTGCTCGTGAGGTACACAGTGTATACAATTCTCAAACCACTGACCGAGTCTCAGCGTTGGCTCTGCCTTACTTGATGACGATGGCCTAATATTTCGGAGAGCTGACCAGAGAAAGGCTGTCACAGAAAAATCAACCCCTACTAACAACAGCGAGCACTGACAGACATGCTGCTAGATGAACTCCCTTCCACCCTGTTGCTCCCCATCAGCCCTTAAGTCTGCTGCTCGTGGTTTAGGAGAACTGATATTTGTGCTGCTCAGCCCCTTGCCTGGCACTTGGTGTGCTGCAGAGCAGCACAGCAGCCTTCTCCTGCTTAGCACACTGGTATTTCAGAGCAGCTGGGCTGCCAGCACTGCTGCCGAGAGGTCCGAGGATGGAAGTGCTGCAGGTAAGGACTGCACTTAGAGACCCCAGCCACAAGTGCAGGCTCCCCTGAGAAAGCACAGCATCCCTGCTTGCAACTTGTTGTGATAACGTCCAGCCCCAGCACATGACACAACACAGCCATCACACCATCCTGCAAGTTGGTATGTCAGGTGCATGCGCTGTCGTATAACCCAGTGTTTAAGCTCTCAATCTTTGCAAAAGTCAGAGGTACTTTAACTTTCTACTTTAATATAAAACATCAAGCCTGTAGCTTACTGCCACAATTTGTGTCAGTGTTACTACATGACATGAAATGAAACTTATGGGGAAGAAAGTAACTTCTGCACAAGGAATTTTCATGCTCTTCGCAATAGCTATCACTCTATATTAATTGTGTACTTGCATCTGCGCAGCTGCCAGAGCCTGGTTCTTCAATGCCAAACAAAATTGTGTGAATGAAAAGAAAATATTAAATTCTTATGAAGCCTTGCAACCTCTCTAAGACCTGAGGGTAGTACCACACACTCACTCTATACACAGAGCGGTCTTACCACAGGAGCATAAAGAAGCATCACCGGTGCCTCATAGTCGTGCTGTTTCAGTGAGTCTGCTCACAATAGTGAAGTTGTGCACTGAGACTTTTAGTTACTGCACTGAGACCTTTAGCTTACTGCAACAAGCTGTTCTGCACCTGGGACGGTGAAAGTAGAAGTGCAAGTCTCCTTCAAATGAAACTCCAAAAAGAATCCCAAACTGCATAGTCTTCTGTTTCTCACAGAATCATAGAATGGTTAGAGTTGGAAGGGATGTTGAAAGTCATCTAATTCCAATCCCCCTGCCATGGGCAGGAACATCTTCCCCTAGACTAGGTTGCTCAAAGCCCTGTCCAACCTGGCCTTGAACACTTCCAGGGATGGGGCATCCACAACTTCTCTGGGCAACCTGTGTCTTACCACCCTCAGAGCAAAGAATTTCTTGTATCTCATCTAAATCTACCCTCTTTCAGTTTAAAACCATTACCTCTTGTCGTATTGCTACACTCCCTGACAAAGAATCCATCCCCCTCTTTCCTGTAGGCCCCCTTTAGGTGTCAGAAGGTTGCTATAAGGTTTCTCCGGAGCCTTCTCTTGTCCAGGGTGAACAGCCCCAACTCTCTCAGCATGTCCTCATAGGAGAGGTGCTCCAGTCCTCTGATCATCTTTGTAGCCGTCCTCTGGATCCGCTCCAGCAGGTCCATGTCCTTCTTGTGCTGAAGGCTCCAAAGCTGGACACAATACGCCAGGTGGGGTCTCATGAGAGCAGAGTGGAGGGGCAGAATCACCTTCCTTGACCTGCTGGCCACACTTATTTTGATGAAGCCCAGGATGTGGTTGGCTTTCTGGGCTGCGAGTGCACGTTGCCGGCTCATGTTGAGCTTCTCATCCACCAACGCTCCCAAGTCCTTCTCAGGGCTGCTCTCAATCCGTTCTCTGCCCAGCCTGTATTTGTGCTTGGGATTGTCCCGCCCCATGTGCAGGACCTTGCATTTGGCCTTGTTCAACTTCATGAGTTTTGCATGGGCCCCCCTTTCCAGCCTGTCCGGGTCCCTCTGGATGGCATCCTTTCCCTCCAGCATGTCGACTGCACCGCACAGCTTGGTGTCGTTGGCAAACTTGCTGAGGTGCATTCAGTCCCACTGTCCATGTTGCCAACAAAGATGTTAAACAGCACTGGTCCCAGTACTGACCCCTGAGGAACGCCACTCGTCACTGGTTGCCACTTGGACATGGAGCTGTTGACCGCAACTACGTGAGTATGGCCATCCAGCCAACTCCTTATCCACAGAGTGATCCATCCATCAGATCCATATCTCTCCAATTTAGAGACAAGATGTCGTGCGCGACAGTGTCAAATCCTTTGCATAAGTCCAGGATGAACTTCATCAACTGGATTTATACTCTGTATCTATTTTAAAAGCATTTCCTGTTGTTGGGGTTTTTTGGCTTAGTTTAACAATGTGTAGGAATGTGTCACTACCCCCTGCTGTTTTGGGCAACCCTGTCTGTGGTCAGTTTTTGAAAAGAAAGGATTCAGAGGATGCTGTTGTATGACACGCACCTCCTGTGCTTTTCTGCAGATAACCCGTAGGCTTCTGGACCCATGCAGAAGGGGCTTGCATTTGTCCCTCGACCTGCGCTCCACAGTAATCTTATCCGAAAGCCAAATACAAAGTTAGGACATATTTCAGCCGTGAACCAAGAGAGCAGCGTCAGAACAGGAAAATTTTCATCGATAACAGATCATGGGTTCAGCTAGCTAAGGAGGACGAAAGAAAAAGATATTGTATCTATAAGTCTAAGTAAGCCTGTGGGTGTGTATTAAGGACTTAACTCAATTTGAAAAATGCTGCCCAAATTTGTTTCTACTGTGAGTAAAGTGTTTCTAAGCCTCAGATGAGCCATTATATTTATCCAGCATGACATCTGTTAAAATATTTTTGAATGAAGAGCTTGTATGGAGCATACATAATAAGATAGCTTTTGTGAGTATGTTTGTATTCCTGATAGATGAGAATTGCTCATTTGGAGCCATCCCAATTTTACGCTGTTTAGGAGGTGTGCTAGATCCCAGATGAAAACCCACAAGAAAATGTAATTAGTGGAACAAAATTTAGTGCATATGCCCCACGGCTAGTTTTTACATTGCAGCAGCTTTGCTGTTAATTTTTCTTCTTCTTCCAAGTACTGAAAGCAAGAGATTATCAAGTTAGAAACCTAATCACATCACAAAATCAAGTATTATTTTCCAGTGCTTCCATGTCTTTTTTTTTCTTAAAAAATGTTTTTAAAGGGACCCGATTCTCTTTTCGTTAAGCAAATAAAACAACCGGGCTCGTAAACTTTGACCTTGGATTGTAATCTGGCAGGACCCAGCTAATGGAAACACTCCCACTGAAATAAAATGGTCAACTTTCATGAGTAAAGATTTGTAGGATCTGGCTTCTGGTTCACCAAGTTTGAGGCCAAAGCACATTTTACAGCCAAGTTATAAATATTTGAAAAATGGAGAGCATAATGGAAATGCTGACACAACCTTAACCATAGAGGCATAAGCAGGACAGTGTTATAATCTGGCAGTGCTGTTTTGACAGTGGTTGTATGATAATGCAATCCAGGCCTGGAGCACTTTTAGCTAAATGTGTCAATATGAACCTAATTTACTTAGACCTTCAAGTAGTCATTCATATTAAAAATCTCTAGCACGCTGATGTATAGATGGAGACAGTTTGTTTCTCCCTAATTTATACCAAACAGGTATATGTTAAAGTACACAATAAATAGGCAGGGTATTAAATTGCTGAGGCGGTGTTTCTTCAGACTTTTCTTGAGACCACCATTTACTAAACAGTATCATAAGAGCTATATATCCTTCGTAGTGTTAATACATAACCAGAACAAACAGAGGACATAGGAAAGGTGGAGAAAAGTTAGATATATAAGCAAGAAAAAGTGAGTTATTGATTTTATTGACTGGTCTGTTAACTTCTGACATTGCAATAAAGCCTTATTTATTTGTATACAGAAGACTCAATTACATAGATACATATCATTTTAACAACTGGGTTATTTACAGGAGAATTGCAGCTTCATAAATAATATAGACCTGCATTTCTCAAGCTGATGTTTATCCATTGTTGCCATTTAGGGAGTTGTGGTGTCCACAAATGCTCTTCGGAGGAAAGTCATTAGAATAACATTAAGTGAAAACAATGCTATAATAACAATATACGTGCGAAGTACACTAACACAAACAAGTGGTGTGCTTCACAATGACTGAAATAAAAACCTACTGCATCCTTTTTTCTGTATACAACTATCTTATGAATGTCAATCATACGTATTGTGGTAAAGAGACGGATTTTTCCTGGAAGCTCTTTAGATACCTTTTAACTGGGAAGACAGTAAGTATGGATATAAGCATTATTTGTTTTGGTTTAGTGTGTTTTTAATCTAGTTTTGAACTCAAACATCCTTTGCTGAGTTAAATCTACTTAGTGCGTTGTTATCTATTTAACCAACAGGTCCTACAGAATAACAAGGGGAGCGATCTGGGTGATGGTTAGTGGAATGACTGATTGTGAACAGAATCTCACTTGGGACTATATAGTTGGTAGCAAGCAAATATTATTTCCTCCAGCAGCACTTCAGTAGCCAGCACGTGGGGAGAGATAAAGAGAGGCAAGGTGAAGAGAGTAGGAGCTTTTTGTGCTGATATGAGGATGCAAGGAAGGCATGCAGCGGCTTTGTCTCAAAGACAACATGAAGTTATTCCAGAGACCTGAGTGTAGATTCCTTCAACGTGGAGGAAAGGTAACTCCAGAGCCCAATTGCGCAGACATTGCACCATGTCCAATATAGGCATTTGCCCTAAAGATTGGGTAGTATCAGATGATAAGGAGTCTGTGACTGGAGGAAGCTCCATACTCGGAATATCTGCTAATGCAACCACTCTAATTGACATCCTCCTTTGTTCCAGGACTTCTTGAAGTTCTGAGGGGCTAACAACACTCTCTGCATTTGAAATGAAAGGATCAGGTGAAGGTAATTTCTGTGATGGTTGGGCATTGAGCCTAAATCTTGCTTTTTCCAGATTAGTTCCTGGTCTTTCTTTCCTTTATGGCAGCCATAAGGAATAGATGATGGAAGTGTTGACTGTTTCAAATCAACCCTTACTGTCTTCTGCATATCCTCAAAGGCAGGGATGCTAAAAGAAGATATTAAGAAGGCAACGACAATCCACTTCTTGAAAGCACATGAGGTGTACTGAGCTGTTTGTTGGCAGCTGAGAGACTTGTAGGAAAGTTGGGTCCAAGGTACTTTTTGCTCCAGGTCCACTGTGCTCCGCTGTGGCCAGACACAAACTAACTTCTGGCTAGAAGCAACACAGCTGTGTTAGAGTGATGTACAGCGTGTATTTACAGAGCACCATGTAAGCACAGCTGTGTGGCTTCCACACCAGGACTGCCTTCTGTCAGCTCAGCTGAGAGTGTGGACGAAGTAGTTCAAATCTGTTTGTCTATATGTACCTCTAGACATTGTCTTACTTTTTTGTAAATATTGCTGATTCTTCTAAGGAGATGAATGGGTCAAAATCAGATGACACAGCTCTTACAGAAATACAGAATTGTTAAAAAAGTTTTCTTTAAAAGCCTTTTTAGAAGGAATCAGTGATTACTTTTTGCCAAACTCCAAATTATGTTTAGTAGGCACGTACACATAGTCTGAGATCTGACATAATCCTCAAAATAAATAATATGACAAATGGAAGCTGATGCTGGTTTTGTGTTGTTGTGTAATGGAGTTAGAATAATGACAGGACAATAATATAATAGAATTCCGCAAAGCCCTCACTCTACTTGACTTTAAGTGGAAGTAAAATCTTAGAAATGAGAGGACAATAAAATAATGCTTTGTAAAAAGGATAAAAGAATAATGTTACCTAAGTCTATTAGTGACATAACACACTATGAATGCACTTAAATTAATAGCATCTTTTACCAGTATATATTTTTCAATTACTGTAATGCTGAAAAAATAAACAGAGCAATAATTTAAAAATGAAAGAGATGTAGGAAACTAATTTGTTTAAAAATATGTGTCTATATATAGAAAGACATACATGTATATATGAACACAAGCGTTCTCAGGGATTAGGAACAGTTTGTATATTCCATATAATTTAATCCTGTTAGGATGTGTTGCTGTGCCCTCTCTCACTCTTTGAAGCAAGTTCCCTGCCACTTGGTATTTTGGCAAAGCTAAGTAGTGTGGCTTCTTTTTGCTTTTTTCCCTTCCCGCACAGCATGTTACGAAGAGGTCTTGCCATGACAAGGCGTTACTAACCAGGAGGTCTTTCATGTAATATGACTGTCCTGGGATATATGCCTGTTCAGTGTAAAGCTTTTCTAACCTGTGCTGTATTCTGAAATCCTTCCTAGAGAACTAATGCAACAAGTGAAATTTGGTGGGAGCTTGACTGGCATAAAGGCAAGATCAACATATTACCAAATATGTTTGTAAACCACTTGGTTCTTTATTTTCCCACGGATCTGTTTTAGGGTATTTTTAGTGTGTGAAAGAACATCTTAGTGTTTGCTACAGAGTGTTTCGCTATCATTGTCTTGTAAATAGCTGCTTAAATTCAGGAGGCAGACAGGATGATAATGATGACTACTATTTTTTTACGTCTTTTTTGTAATTTTAGTTTTTAGTCTATAGAGGAGGGGGGGAATAGAAGTGTGTGTGTGCATGTGTGGGAAACAGAAGCCCTTGCTGTGTGTTTTAAACTTGGTTTAGTGATGGTCAGTCTTGACATAGCTTGCAAGACCTGGCCAGCAGACTGAATGCTCTTTAAAAACAGATAAATACAGAGTATTTGGAAATTCCTGGCAAAGGCTCCTTCTAAAGAGTCACTACAATTGATTTCAGACAATAATAAAGAGACAGAAGTTAATTCAGTTCAGGATTTACAAGATTTGGAGGCTTGCATGCATACCATGAGTTTCTGCAGCTCCCAGCCAAACAGTTTCATTTGATATAATGGCTCACCCTGCTGAGCCACATCAGGAGAACTTGCGGCAGATATCAAACAGCACAGGCTGCTTTTGAAGGGGGAGGGCTGTTGAATTTTTGTAGCTAGGAATTTCTGAAGGTACATGTGCAGCTAAATAGGTCTATAATGTAGACTTACCAGTTTTGTGATTTAGTCTGATCTAGGAGCGTGGTCTCCTGCATACAGAGTTGCTGCCACTGTTAAGGTTTTCTCCTGGATCTCAACTGGACTCCTACAGTACGCTGCTCTGTGGGACAGCTCTTTCAAGATTCTCAATAAAGTCTGAACAGCTGAACAACCTGTAATGAGACACTTGATGGAGCTGCCCCACAGGGCTGTGTAAAGACCACAGCAGAGAGTGTGAAATTGTTAAAGACACCGCAGGGATGAAACCAGACAGTGAACTCAGTAGCAAAAGTGATAAACCACTGTTGCTTGACCGTACTTGCTGGTCAGGATGCTCCGGTAGGAGTTTACATATATTGTGGGGTGCATTTTGCTGAATGCTTGCTCTGCTGAAGATCCAAGTGCCAGGTGCTTTTACTGGGTTTAATTGAACACTTCCTCCCTTAACTGCTTATTCCCCACTCACTGAACCAGATGATTTGAATTTCTAAACAGGCTTTCACAGGGCTGATCGGACACTAGGTTCATCCCCTCCTCACCTTACAGTTGTTTCTTTCCAATCCCTTGAAGGTGTCAAAGCTGCGAGTTAAATTTCTGTCATCAGCCACCTACCTGTGCCCTATCCTTTGTAAATTACTCTATCAATGTAACTTGTAAAAAGCAAAAGATGTCAGACACGCTCTCCTTTTCTTCCACCCAGAAGCCTGAACTACTGTGCACCAGAGGCTGTCCACATGTACTGCCTGGCTTTCAGTACCCTGTAGTGCCAGCAGCCAAGCCCATAATACGTAAATTGTGCAAGGTTCCCCAGGCAAACAGCAATGTATATCATTATAAGATATCATCATAGTCTGCCTTATTTTGGGGAGGGCACAGGAGTCACGTGGGGAGGGTGAGTTTCAGGAAGTTGAGGTTTTGGTGGAAAGCTTGTCCTCTGCCCTGTTAGGAAAAAAACCACATGCATAGATAAATGCTGTAAAATTCATAAAGAAACTTGAGTTAGCTATAAAGATGGCAAGCTGTAGCAGTTGTTCCAAAATAGATGTTCTTTAGTGTTCTCGCTCTTTGGCATTTTAGTAAGCTTCCAGGGATGGAAAGAAAGCAAAGTTTAATTTAGAGAAGCCGCCTGCCCTTCTTAGCTAGGGATCAGTTGCCCAACATGAAATAATAATGCATTCAACTGTCCATCTTCTGGTAAGTAACCTTTATCATCATTGCATTCACCAGCACTAACAGCAAACAGTGAGTAGGAAATGTTGTATGAATTCAGGGAAAACTGATAGGGTCTTTGTGACCTTAATGTGATTATATTTGTGCTAATGCATACAGTATAAAAGAAACTAGAACTCTCAATATGAAGGGTCCAATTCATTAAAAATGTATGTACCATTAACAAGGGATTTTTATGCACTGTACTTAGGGGGTGAAGAAAAATAGAATGAGTCTATTTTGAATAAAGAACATACTTCTGCAATTATATCCCTTCACCTTTTCTGCAGTAGCGACACTTATTTTCTCACGTGAAATATCTGAAGTGGAAGAATATAGGCCCCAATAAGAAAAAAATTTCACTTGGGAAAAAGAGAAAGAAAAAAGGTAAGACAACGAAGGAGGAACAAAAATAAAGATAGGAAAGAAGATAATTTAAGGCAGTTGGGAGAGCTGGGGTTTTGCATTATCTGTGATTTTTGTGCCTTGGTATGGTAGGTTTTTTATTTGGTGGTAAATATAACTGGTGGTTACCCAGGAGAAGTTCTCTGTAACATGAATCACTTCAATAGCCTGATTTTCATTATAAACAGGCATGGAGTTTTAATGTTATCAGTCCTGATCTGGAAAGAGTCAGGTGTATAAATACATGCCAAGCTCTGTGCATACGGGCAATGAGCGCAGTGATTTCAGCTACCTTATGTGTCCTGTGGGAGAAGATCCTTTAGGAGAAGATATCCCCAGGGACCAGGCGAAGGCGAGATTTTGTGCTCTGCTGGCAGAATGATTTTGAGCTCTGCAGTGATATTGGTAGCTTTGCAGTAGCAACTGCGTGGCAGTTTCAGATAAGTATAAAACTGTGGGGTTTTACTTACTTAAGTACTGAGTGATACAGTCAGTAAAGCAAATCTGCCCTATTCATTCTGCTGTCTAATTCCATCCATTTTCTATGCAGGATTTTTAGCTTTTCTGTACAGGATATTGCATTGACATATATGTCAATATGATAGGTCAATATGGCATTTCCTTATCACACCACAAACATTTTCAAACGTAACCTAGAAGTTTTGTGTAGATAGATAGGGGAAAATTAAGAGCGAGAGTTAAGTTATGTAAGTTGAGACAATCTGACATTGTGGAAGATAAGCACAGTACTTGTATGTTGTGCTGAAATGATTGCACAGTAAAATATTTATATTGACATTGCAACATTGTTAGGTTTCAGAGTTAACAGGTGCTGGTGGTAATTCTGCACACACCGAGATCTCTACTTGGTTGGCTTTCTTTGTGAGGCTGAAATCCCTGCCTAAAAATAAAAGCTTAAAATATGAAGCAGAGGTCAGC
>NW_009647575.1:437082-477093 GCF_000708025.1 Charadrius vociferus
CAGCAGGAAAAGGGGAATTACTGAACAATCTGTGGGATAACCTGATACTTAGAGAAGTTTTATACAGTCCAGAGGAATGAATTGCGTGCCACATCTTGGTCATGGACTGGAAGAAGACAGCTATCTGACTACTTAAATTGAATATGAGAAGTCTAAGATTAAATTCATAGATTTCAGTGAGTGATTCATTATTCTCATTTAATTTCTGAGCTTTATTTTCTTTGGTGAGGTAACAGGAATATCTCCTCTGATAACCATAGGATAATCCCAATGTAAAATGCATTCAGCATAAAATCTCAATTTTCTCTCCTGCAAGTATTGTAAAATTTAGATGTGTTTGTGAAATTCTGTGTAGCAATCTGATTACTAAGGTTTTATGATGAGGTAATTTGGAAAGGCTTCCTAGCTACATGTCCAACCTCTGAGGCAGCAGGAGAATGAAAATAGTGAAATTAAGAGCCACGATATGGTGCTTCGTGGCACAATGAGGATTGTTTGGAGGAAATGTTACATTTTTTTATTATCAGCTGCATCTTTTTCTTTCAGCTATTAAATTTTGTTCAGCAAGATTGCTCCTGGTATAATTGCTGACAATTAAGGGTTCATTTAATGAAGAGCTGAGTTACTTTAATCAGAGATGATGGACTTTCACACACCATACTCGATAATTTGAATATTATCAGTCGGTCTATTTAATGTCTTTAAAAAGTTATCTTTTTTTCTCCTGATAATATGGCTTATGATCTAAATGCGGTTATATTACATGCTCAGACTGTGAGTTTATTAGTTTTTAAAATGTAAGACTATTTTTTCCTCACAGGCAGTACTTTCACTTTAATGATTTCATTCTTAAAGCTGTATCTTTAATGTGAGTTGGCTCAATGAGTACGAAAAAAGTCTACCCTTGATTTCTTATTGTTACAGTTACTGAGAGATAAATACAACTAATTTAGTGTCACATTGTGGAACAGTATCTAAGGATTTTAATATGAGCTCTTGCTTGAAATGCTGTGTTCTTTTATTAATGTTGATTCATTTAAAATATTTGCTTAAATGGGTATCTCAGAAGGATTTATGTATTCTTTTGATTACTGAAAATCTAGTATTATTAAATTTGATCTGCTTGATTTTCAAAGCATTGAGTACTTGTTCAAAACATTGAGGTGAGCCAGCATTTCCCTGGTTCTGATACAAATGTGAGGCACATTGAATTAATTCTTGAAGAATTAATGGAAGTTATTTCTGTCCAGATCATCAGCTGAGGCTAGTCCTGTCCTGTGGTTTGAACATTGGCGTTGAGTGAGCTTTGGTGCGGAGAGGAGACACCAGTGTGCATCGTGCCTTTGAGCAGGCACAAGCACACATCTGCAGGTGAACCAGGAGGTCCAGCTCAGAGCTGGATGTACGTGTTTAATGCACTCCACGTGCCAGTCAGCTGCAGATTCCCCACAAGCATTGGACATCGTGTGAGATGAGGGCCGCTGGGACAGGCAGTGCATCCTAGCGCAGGGTGTTGGGAAACACATGGAGGCTCACCTTGCCAGAGCTGCTGGTAGCCCTGGAGCAGCCAAGGAGTCACAGAACAGTTTTGTGTTTTGACCCATGCTTCCCTGAACAGGGTAACTACAGCTGAGGAAATCTAGGTGCCTAAACAGTGCTGATTTGAGAATGCGGATCTGACTCCCTCGGTCCATTAGTTGCTCATTTGTCAAGTGGGGAGGGATTAGAATATTCCCTCCTTCATGGGCCACTGGGAGATAAGGACATTTAGAACTGAATTACCTGTTGTGTTGCTGAAGATGGGTAAGAGTCAAAAAGGAAGAAAACTGTGGAAAGCCTGTTTATAACCAGTGCGTTTACAGTTGTAATTTTGTCTGAGGCTTGGAGGCCTTGGGATGTGGATTTTTTTTTCCTTCTGATGTTTCTCTTGTGGTTTTCTCATTTTTAAACCAGGTGTTGTTCAACAAGGTTTTTTGCTTGGTTTTGGGAATTTTGTTTTTTTCCTTTTTGATAAGGGGAGAAGAAGGTTGCCTTTGTTTTACTTAGCTTTATTTTAAATAATATTTTATTTTAAGAGGGTTATTTTACAATGTTTACAGTGCACTTCAATTTTTTATTGTGTCATGCCCTTCCAGCCCCTTGGCGGGATGAGAGGTGAGTGTATGTATTATATAATTTATAATTAATTTATGGTGAATCACATATGATGAATACTGCTTATTAAATATTAAAGCCTCGGCTACAGTCATGGCTGTACCATGGCAGTAGCACTCCTATCTGTTCATATGGTACTACTGAGCAAACTCACGGACTTGCGCTGTGATGGCAGTGCTCAGTTATAAGAGAAGTCTTAGCTCCCTGCCTGGACAAACTGTGTTAAGAAGACTTCCTTCTCTTTCCAGAGTAGGTGCCCTGTTACTGCCCTCTCCCTGCCCCATATGCAGCAGCAATCGGAGGTGTAATGAAAGTACCATTTCTGCAAAGCATAGTTGAGAACAGAGAAGGTGCTGCTGGTAGTTCCCCGGCTCCACAGGGACTGCTGTGAGTCCTGGTTCCTTGCCTGGTTCCTTGTCTACCCCTCGCTGACAGAAAGCTGAGCAGCATTGGAAGATAGCCTAACAGGAGGTAATGGCCTGGATCCGGACAAGTGGAAAATCTAGGCTAGATTTTGACAGGCCGTTTTTGTTAGTGAGGACTGGAATTTGGACAGGGGAATAATTTACCTGCAGAGGTCATTCCAGCATCTGGAAGTAATGAACTCCCAAATAAAGGTAGTAAAACAGACGGGGAAAACAATGCAGGGGATTGTGCACTGCCAGTTTAGGGCAATAGTCTTAATGAAGGTATTTTTCCAAATTAGTAGCAATGAGTCTGTGAATCGGAAATAGCAGCTGTGACACAGAACTCTCCCAACTCCTCAGATCCTCTGAAATCAGAGGAATCCACGCAGTCAACTTTATAAGGCAGAAAAGGAAATGTAGCCTTCTACCAGTGTTTTGAGCTTTGCTTCGCCTTCCTGGGAGCTTTGACCTATGCATCTCGCTGAAGATAGTGTACAGCAAGGAACAAATGCTGTCACTGTGTGTGATGCAACAGAACTTAACCCCGAAATCCTCGCTTCGCTGTATTTACTGCCAGCCCAGCAGGCAGATTTTCCTGTGTGTTTAGAGAAAAATCTTGACTCTTGAGTGGCTGTTATAGCAGGTAGATTAGAAGAGGCGTGAGAGGAAATGTGAGAATTTCTCTCGGAGAAGACGGCATGCAGTATTTCATATACAGTGCCATGGAAAACCACATTCGATGCATGAGCCAGAACCAGAAGGCAGAGCGTTCGAGTACTGAAATAAAGATACATCATCTGTGATGAGTGACCATATGAAAGGAATGTAATCCTAAGTGATTCCAATTAGTACCATGCAAAAGGAAAGGAGTGTAATTAATTTTGACTTTATGGTCCTGTATAACCTACTTGTACTACATATAGCTTGAGAGATGAAATATTGCAAAATCCTTTGGGTACAGATAACAGGAAACAATGGTTCTTAGGATAGCTGCACCATGGAAAAAAATACTAAAGCACAGGCGTATTTCTCAGAACTTCTTGTTTATTTTCTGAGGTCAAGCTATAGTAATTGCAATAAAATCTAATTCCAGTGAATATTTGACTCCAGTTTTGTTCTTCTTCTGGAGCTTTTATAGGACAATTTAATGACATGACAGATTATTAGGAGCTTGTTTTAGTATTAATTAAATCACACACAAAGGTAAAATTCTCAGCCCTTAAAATTGCATAAACAAAATTGATTTATAAGATTTGATCTTAATGGGGAGTGATATATTCATTGGTATTGAGCCTTTGATCTAATATCACTTTATACATACAGCTGTGATGAGAAGATTAAAAAAAACCCATAACAATATGTGGAAATTACCAAAGGTAAAACTGTGTTTAATAACATAGGGTTTTGTTTTGTATCAGAGGAATACATACTGAAGGAAACCTATCTTTGGTCTTAGGGATGGCATCAGCATTACGATTGTAATGCATTTGAAAGAAACAGTTTTCACTGAATCTTGCATATCTAGTTACATTTCTTTCTTTTCAAGTAACTCAGATGAGTAATTTGCACATAAAAAATTTAGTGACTGGGTCTCTTTTTGCATGTTATTAGGCAATTGTTGAAGTCCTCACCAATTATAGTAGGTCAGCTTATTCTCATTATTAAATGACAGTGGTCATTAAAATGCCAAACATATTTTTATAGAATTCACTTCATAAAATGTCAGCAAGTCTGTATGTTTTTATTAGTTCCAAATCAGATATTTCAATAGACCATTTGTAAGTATTCCCAAAGCTACGTCCATTTCTGACTTTTTGAGATCACACAAAAATACTACAAATGAATCAGATTTTCAGATTTCGGCATAATAACTCCACATTTATTGTTTAATCCTATTCTAAAATGCTGTTATGATTGACACCTTGCTGTAGAGATAGAAGTCAATTGAATAATATGTAGCAGTCAATTTTATTTGTACCTTAATGTGCTGAAGTATTTTTTTTTTCACATTTCCATTATTTATAAGTCTGTCCCCTTGGAGAATATATAGAAGAATTTGTTTTAAATGAGCTGATAATACCCTCTTTAAAATTTATAAGTATGACAGAATCGTATCCTTTTTCCTTACCGCGCCAGGGTGTGCCAATAAACTGGTTCTGAATTATCTTGCACTTGCTATTCATAGGACAAACATTGGAAAAGAGCATCTCGTTAAGGTTTACTTAGAACAGAATTTCAACTGCTCATCAGAAAAAACTACCAGAACAGGAGTTATCGTAACAACCAGGAAACCTGGCGCCGTTGCCAGGGTTTCTTTTTAAGATACCACAGTACTCTTGCAGCTACTTTTGATACTTGGTGTCATTCTTTCAGCTTCAAAGATAAATGTGGGCCTGATCATGCCATCAGCGCTGAAGAACTTTGTGAATCAATGCGAGTCCTTCACCCAGAGGAAATGGAGAATTGGGATGTAGTTTTGAAAACACCTTGGTACTTTCTTGCTACTGATAGGACATTTTTCTTTCTCTTTTTCCTTTTCAAATCTGTATTGCAGCGTTCAGCAAAATCCAGTAGGACTGGACTGTGTTCTGTGTTTAGCAAGTCATTAGTGCCCAGCATATAGTTCGATTGTTGGATATTGATCATCTCAATAAATGCTAGAAATCCTTGGTTTCACAGAATTTTGCTCACTCCCCACATGCAATTTAGAAAACAAGCTGTCATTTGGAAGCATACCTGTTTTCAGTTTTTACAGTGCCTTTTTATTGCACATAGTACAGCCTTTGCTGCCTCAGTAAATAACAAAAGAAAATACTTTATTAAGATACAAAGTACATGTGACTTGATTGTTTTTCAGATAATTTCTGCTTTCAGAAATTAGAGTGGCTGATGCTCACCTAAGCGTAAAAAATGCAGTTCCCACACACGCGGAGTGCTCATGTACTGTATGTAAATTGATGTATAATGCAACCCACATTAGCTGGGTTGATGATAGCTTCAGTTTCACTGCTGTCAGATTTTTGTAGCTCTTTGAATGAGTTGCCTGGTCTGAATGAATGTTAGCATAATTTATGCAGCTGATAAGTGATTTGAGTGCTTGAGTTATTGATAAAGCACTTTAACATATCATTTTCAGCTTGATGCTATGTGACATCAGAGTAGAAGGTAATGTGGCAGTCCCCAGGCTTGAAATTAAAGTCAATCTGCTCTTTGGATTTCAGAGGCCAGAGGAAACACGGTGCTGCCTGACACAAGCCCACCAGACCAGCACCAACCCAGTCAGTCGCATCCTGCATTCCCTGTTGGGCCTCAGGTCAGTATCTTTCCTTTCAACTAATCGAGACGTGCAATTTGATGAAAAGTAAATAACTGCAATTGATCATCTTTGATCTGTGTAATGTAGAAAATGTGATTCTGTTTGGCTGCATTTAGTGTTACAAAAAGGGAGCATATATGTATTGTGTATGTTTTAAAGGTTATTTGTTTGGAAAGATTAGCTTTCTGTATGTTTTTCTAAAATAAAGCCTAAGCAATTTTGCGTACTTAGGAGGTTAAATTATTTGAATTTCTTATATAAGTTATTTTTTAAATACATGTCATAATTTAATATTAAAAAGCTTGTGCAATTTTAATGCAACGTTACTGGCTCTGACAGTTCTGCCTGTCACACACAGCTCCTGCATTAGTAAAGACATTTCATTATCTTTTATGCCAGGTATTTATTTTCTTTAGAACAAAATGTAGGCATAATAACATTTTAAAAGATTTCCCATATCACTTCACAATATACAAGTTCAGCCATACTCTAAGAAGACACTCAATGTTCTTCCACTTCCCAGGACAGTCTTGATCTATGTAGTTTATGGTAATTGTTACTGTAGTGTTTTCTGCTTTTACCAATCAATATACAACTCTGAAATTTTGGGAAATGTTGGCATTTAGGTACTCGTAGGCTGACTTGGGTTAGGCCTTCTTGCGTTTCTAAATTACCTTCAGTGCATATGTAATGAAGCGTCCAGACTAGATTCAACTTGGATTGCTACCATGCTATATGACGGTAAGGCTTACAGCTTCAGCCTGTCAAGTTTGTCAAAACTTTCTGTGTTGGTGAAAATGTATGCTTTAAGATATTGGAAACAGTGCATGTCTATAATGGAACACAAACGGAGTTATAATACGGGGCTATGCACAGTAAAATGGGCTTGCTCTTTGTGTTTTGTTACAGCCATTACTGACAGCCCAACAGTTGGCCTCAGCAGTAGCAGGGGTGATGCCAGGAGGCACTCCAGCCCTGAATCAGCCGATCCTTATTCCTTTCAACATGGCTGGGCAGCTGGGGGGCCAACAAGGACTCGTCCTAACTCTACCTACAGCGAATCTCACTAACATCCAAGGACTGGTAGCAGCAGCTGCAGCAGGAGGCATCATGACTTTGCCATTGCAAAATCTACAAGGTGAGTCATGTTTAGCATTTTTCTAATAGGTTCTTTTTCATGTTTGTTTCACTTTATCTCTCTCTTTTAAACTGAGTGATCTCTTTTTCCAATGAAATGTTGCTCTTGATGCGTATTGAAAGTTAATACCTGGATTGTTTTTGAATACTTGAGAGATACTTAAGGGATATTTGCATTTTTATAAAAACAGATTGGAGGTTGTGTCTTAGAATGTGTGAGTCAGTAATGTAAAGTACTTGAACAATTAGGCTTTTCTGTCTTCAGTGATCAATGTTCCCTACTCACAGTTCACTTTACAAATGGCAGCATGAAGACAAATATTCTGTTTCACTACTACTGATTAGGGTAGGTAAACAAATAGGGGCAACTAAAAACACAGTATTGCATGAAAATCACTTTAAAAAAACCCTTCTATTATAAAATCAGAGTTTTCTCAACTGCCATCGGTGTCCCAGATAAGCGTTCTTCTTCTTGCTATGGGGTGTCTGCTTTATCAATAAGGTTCTGCCTTGCTCATCCAAGCTGTTAAGGGAGTTATATGACTCCAAAGTCACAAGCAAAAAGTTCATCTCTGTATGTATCCTTCCTGTTGCCTGAGCTGTACCATGTTTGCAACAGTTGTTCCCTAAGATATCTGCTGCATTCTCCCTGTGGTCTAAAATCAGACTGAAAAGCAGTTCTATAAAATCCCTGTTCTTCCTTAGTATTCTCTGCTGTTCAATCAATGTGTCTAACACTGATATCTAAACAGGTAAGATATAAAATACAGATGTATTTATTTACTACTCCTAATTATGTTGATTGCTTCTCAGAAAGCAGTTCCTGCTAAACAGAACTGAGCAAAGTATAGCAAGATAAGTATTAGCCATTATCTTACAATAGAATTGTGCAGCTTTAATGGAAGAGGATGGTAAGGAAGTGATTGCCCAGTGTGGAAGTGATAAAGGTGTGAGCAGAAAGTATCAAAATAATGCTTTATCTCTCTCAAATTTTATTTTTTTTTTTATTTATTCCTTGCTGATGTAGATCGTAAGAAAAGTTTTGTTCAAATGGAATGGTAATTTTTTTAAATGAATGCTCCGTACTACGCCCTGAGTACTTTTTAGTTATTAAACTCTGATGGCTGCTGATTACCAGATGAATTGTTTGAAGCACCAAATCCTACAGGTTGTGAAACAGAGAAAAGGAAGAGACAGCTCATGTGTTGAACAAACTCCCTTACAAACCGCATGCATAGTACTCTCACCTGTTGGAGCAGCTACTTGCCTTTACCTTGTGCATGTTTTAAAGTTTAATGTCAACAGACCTCTCTTATCATAGTTGTAAATGGTTTTCACTTTAATGTTTAAAATAATGTCTCTCTCATACCATTAAGCTGCACCGAAGAACCTGTCATTCATAAATCATAGATGAAAAGGACACACTAATGCACAAATTTTGCTTGTTTAAAATTTGAGAGTGCATGTAAAGTAGGGAACTGGAGATTAAAAAAATAATGCAGGAACAGGAGCGGGTAAAAGCAGATATAACAAAGTGAAGGGGAAGTGGCTTTTTAGCGTAGGTGGATGATGAAATCTTAATGAAGAAACAGACATTATAAAAATGTATCCTTCCACTCTGGAGTGCTCCAGGTTGTAGTTGCTGGGTATGTAGTATTATAAATAAACATAAACTCATGCAGTTCTTACGTCATTTATTCACCCTGTGTTGCAGAGCTGGAGGGTAAGGATTAAGCTAGGCAACCTTTGCTCTGTAGTTTAGCCATGGGTATCTAATAGCTAGCTAAAAGGTGTAACTCTGCTGCCAAATAAATTTTGCAAGCAATGACCTTACCAGATGAAAAGGTTTCCTCTATAATCTTTACTGGTGGATAGAAACATGGGATCAAATAGGGACTTGCTGGAGCATCAGGTACAGTTCCCTGTCTATGCATGCAGTCGCACCTTCTATAAAGTAGTTGAAAGGAACAGAACCCACGAGTTCACTTAGTTGCATTGCTGTTTGTTGTCTTCTTTACCTTTCCCTCATGATCCTCTAAGCAAGTGCCACTGCCCTTATTATTTGGAAGTGAAACTGATACACAAAGAAATGAAGTAACTTGGTCAAGACAGCTCTTTAAGATTCCTGAATCACAGTTGCAAGCTTCTGTTGCTTCCTGTATAGCCCACTACCCAATGCACGTGTGAATGAAGGTAGGAGTCAGGTAAGACTACTGTGTTTCTGAACAACATCTTTGGCTGTGTGGCATCATCAGTTCCATTGAACCTGATTGACTTCTGGTCCCTGTATTTTGTGGTTATTTGAAAGATAATAATAGAATGTGTCTTCTGTTTTGTATCCAGCACTTTTATAGGTATATGCATAGAAGCCAATGCTTAAACATAGTTTTGGTAATTCCTGCCCTTTGGGCAAAATCAGACCATATTCATCAGTTTCTATGTTGCAAACCTCGCTATGGCATGGTCACCCTAGATGACTGGGGGATGTGTTTTCATGCTGTTTTCTAACGTGTCTTGTTACCCCTGTTGTTACGTCTGCTGTCCCTGAATTTCCAGCGCTGTCAGGCATAGATGTCCACAGCTCCTATGAGTGGGGTCTTCTCCTGTCTCCTTTTTCTTCTCTAATTGGTAAACTTCTAAACCTCTTCATCACAAACTACCCCAGCTAGGTAATTGAAAAGACACCCTGAAGACTTTCTGAATAATGTATGAATTCAGAAAAGTTCTGATCTAACTGACTAAATGTTGATCAAGGGAGTAATCCCACTACATTTTGTGTGATCCACATACATGTTTAACTGATTTTCTTCTCAGGGACTTTCAGGTCTGGATCAGGGGGATAAGTAAGAGAGAGCTCAAGGTGCCTGGATAAAACAGTGAAAACCCTTGCTTGTGGAAAGAGAAAAGAGCATTCAGTGACAGGAATCATAAAGCAGATGAGTATTTAAAATGAGAAAACAAGAGTTTCTTTAAAAATTCAAGACATTGGTAAAATCGAGCGATTAATGATATGGAAATTACTCACACAGTAAAACTTATTCAGTGAAATTACCTATTCTTCAGTTGTCAGTTACTTATAAATAAGATTTTTTTTTTCCAAATGTATTTGTGTTAAATTGTTCAGTTGCTATATGGTCCTGATCCACCACTAAGTCAATAGGAATTTTGTTGCTGTAAGAGAAAAGAGGTTTAGACTAAGTCTCTTTCAAAACTACTTTTCTTGATACATACTTGATTATTTTCTGTTCATTACAGTATGTCATTTGCTATACACACTGCTATACCGTATCTATTCCCTGAGCAAGTAAGTCAAATGTGTGTGAACAGAAGGAAGGAAGGTGAATATGTAAATTCTTGCTGCGAAACTTACAAAAATATGTTTTCCCTGGCTCCTATTAAGGAAATTTCATATGCACAAGGAATATGCAAAGAATACAATTTACTGAGATGCCAGAGGGCTGGTGCAGAATAGAGCCATCTGCTTTAGAGTAAAAAGAAATCCCTGAACATAACACAGATTCACCTATGGAACTTTGGCTTTCCACCAATAGTTCTTTGAAGAAAACAATAAAATCAACAACCATAGTTTTTTACTGTAATCCACTGAAAGC
This sequence comes from Charadrius vociferus, assembly GCF_000708025.1. Taxonomy (NCBI): domain Eukaryota; kingdom Metazoa; phylum Chordata; class Aves; order Charadriiformes; family Charadriidae; genus Charadrius; species Charadrius vociferus. The sequence continues at coordinate 447,708 of NW_009647575.1, forward strand.
ACTGAAGATAAGAGTTTAAAAACCATCCAAGAAAGCTGTTGTCACGAGAAATTTACACACCTGTTTTCCCCTCACCATTTCTTAGAATTACAGCTGGAACACAGTTCTGCTTTCCTAACCAGCAAAAGTTTTGAAAGTGTCACAATTGCAATGGGGAGGTTGTGAGAAGGAAAAAAGTGAGGCAGGTACTCTACATGACAGCGTGTTGCAGATCTGTTGCTTTTAGTCCATTGCTTCTTGGCCTGTCCTTATTCACTTAATGCAGAAGACACTCTGCCAGCTTTCCTCTTATCATCCAAACTGGTGTTCATAAATATTCAGCTTTCCCTTTTCAGGAAACTTTTCTCTGGGCTGAACAGTTTCAGTTTCTGCATCTCTGTTGCCAGGTCAGATTTCTCTAGGTTTTGGGGGGAGTGTGCTTTATTTAATTTTAGTTACCCTTCTCAAGAGTCTCTCCAAGGGACTAGTAGTTGCTTAATCTCAGAGTATTTAGCAATGCCTGGGAGCTGGTATTCATGGACAGATGTTCTCTCCTTAAGCCCATCTGGTTTTTATGTCTCAATGTAATATTTCTGTATATCTGAATGGAAAGACACCTTTTTTAGAGGCTGAGTTTGTTCTGTCTTGTTTTCTTAATATATATATTTTAGCCCCCCTGTTGATTTCATGTTGAAATCACTGAGAAATGGGAAAGTATTCCAGGGCTGACGAGTTGCTAAAGGCTGTCCTCTCGTTTTGTTCACTTTTCCATGACAGCCAAAGCAGTTTTAGCTAAAAATGTAATATATTTTAGCTATCCTTTTAGTATAGTATACGTGTTCAAAATGAGAAAAAACTATCACGGTGTCTCAATGCGAGACATCTCACTGCTGGCCACTCGTGCGCCATGGATAACAATTTGGTAGTTTCTCTGCAAAGGGTTGGCCCAAATACGTTACATCACATAGCAATGGCAGAATGGTGTTTTAGATATCTGCACTGATATGGAGCTTGAATGACGCTCAAACCTTGAAAAAAATCAACAAGTTGGAGATTCTAGCCTCATGGCACTGAAACTTTATGTATTTTATTTCCACTACACATTGTACTGTTCCTAAAGTGGATGTCAATAATTTATTTCCAAGCCAGAGTTTCCTAATCTTGAGTTCTGAAAGAAATGAGAACAAACTATCTCCCCAAATCATTAGTGAAAGGCTTCAGTGCTGAAAGGAAGCCTTGCATGGCTGAAAATGTGAAATCATTAAATTACATTATTTAAACGGCGGCAGGTCATATTTTAGCTGCAATACAATGGAAGGGGAAATGTATTAAACATTTTGCGAGCTAGGAGACAGCCATTAAAATGCACTGATATGGGTAACAATAGACATAGCTGAGGGTAAAAAAAATTAAAAAGGCTTTTTTTATGTGTGGCTAAAGACTGGCAAAGAAAAGGAAAAAAAGTATTGTTTACATTTATTAGATCTTGTTTCATCTGAACATAGGTTTGTATCATTAATTGTGCAACAGATAAAGTAAACATGCTCTGTCTCCATTCCCCCATGTACACACACCTTAAAAATCAGAAATCAGAGAGAGATGAAAAACAAAAAAGAGACAGAAAAGAAGGAAACTACAAACCTCAATTGCTTACTGATCTAGAGTCCAAATTCCATTTTTTTAGAACATTTTCCCCTTTTAACTAAAGTGATGCAGTCCCTATTCATTTGTATTCCCCTTCAAGTAACATGAAATAGCTTTCAGAGTCTACAGAAAGGCAGTGTTTCACTTATGTATTTTAATGAGCACCAATGTCAGTAATAATCAAAATGATGTTTCACTTAGAGGAATAGTTTATTCCCAGGTACTTCTGCAGTGTACTAACATAACCAGAACAAGAATGACAAGAACCAAGAAAAGGAACTGCACTCGCTAGCAATTTCTGTGAAGCCCTCAAACCAAATATACCTCCTCTGTCACTGTCTAAATGGTGCACATAATGCAGTCACTGTGAAGGGCTCACTTACACAAAGAAGGGGGTTGCCACCCCCTAAGACTACCCTACCTACCTTAATACATAGAAAGAAATAGGAGAACTTTGTGCATCCATAAGCACACTGTGCTGTGCACCGAGTGCCTATGGATTAGCAGCCACTAGAGCAGGTTTCCTCAGGCTAACAACTGTATCCCATCCAAACTGTGTTGTAGGGGAAATTAAATCATAGGCAAAGATCCCTAAAGATGGAGTGGGTAGAAGGTTTTCTGTCTCCATCTGGTCTCCCAGGAAACGTACTGTTTGGGAGGCCTAACATTTGCTTTTGCAAGAAAGGACAAAAACTGCTTTTCTGAAGGTAGAAGGTTCTTTTCTGGGCTGTTTTTTTGGGGGCTTTTTTTTTTTTTTGCTTGCTTGTTTGTTTTTGTTTGTTTTTTCCCCACCGTACAAGGCTTCTCCTGTGGGAATACTGTGGCCCCATGTTAATTGCTCATCTTGTTCAGTGGCAAATTGCTGCCTTCACAGAGGGAATGCGAAAGGTTCAGGGCTTTATTAGTTACTAGTTGTTTATTGATCACTCCCAGTGTGTTAGCTATTTGTTGTTTGGATTTTCTGCCCCATAAGTTAAAGGCCTACTGTCAGAGACATTAAAATGCAATAGTCTTAATGCTTCTGTGCTCTGTTGTTGACTTCCACCCAAAATAGACCCCAGACGTGCTTATTTTTTCGTTACTGACAGTTATGGAACAACATCAGTGAGGAATAATGATGTGATGTAGATCAAATTAATTCTGAAATCAAAGTGTTCACACCTACTTAAACTTTGCGGGCCAAATTTTGGCAGAGTCTAAGTTTCCAGACTTGTATGCCAAGAAGCAGATGGGAAAGACAGAAGTAGTATGCTCCTTTCCAGAGTTTCCACCAAAAACCTATTGGTTAACTACCCTCTAGCAGACATGACGACTACGCTAGGAGTTGTAGCGTGACTGGTATGCAAGACCTGGGTATTTCTGGGAATGTACCCCTTTATTCAGGCCTGACTCAGACTGATACTGCTCCTGGCAGGAATATTCTGTGTGCAGGATTATAAATGAAATTTCTGTCAACCAGAACATGGATGCATTTTAATGCTGCTTTTAAAGTATATCTTTGCACCTGTTTTCAGGAGCCTTTAATCTTCTTCTTGAATTTAGACCGTGACAATTTAAATTAATGTAGAGAAAACTCATTCCAATAATGTTAAGCACTTAACTTACTGTAATCTTACAAAAGCCAAGAAATTTCAAATGCAAGTGAAAATCCTAGCTAGCGTTTGTCACTCTATTCCTCACCTCTGCATTGTAGCGTACATGCTACATGCACTGGCAGATCACATGCAAATAGGTAGGTACATCTAGATCACATGCAAATAGATAGGTACATCTATATGGTATATGCATATGTGACTCATGTGCTGATCCCAGACTCCCTACTGCGATAGAGTGAGTTATAGAAGGATTACCAGAATGGATTTTCAGCCTTCACTCTTAATTTCCTTGCCTTAGTGGATTTAAGTCAGACATTTATAGTCTTTGTGGTTTAATTTCCTTTGTTTTTCCATGGTGTTTGTATTAATAAAATCCCTATGATTCATGTTTTAAAAACTCCCTGGATACAAACTTGTGTTCCTGATAGACCAGTGAGATTCTAATCAACTACATATATATTTAGGGACTCATAAAAACAACAAAGTCTTTATTGACCAACTGGGTTTACAGGCATTTTTAATAGTGTGAATTTTGAATGTATGGAACATAGAAGTTAACCACCTGGGAGCCAATTTTTTAAATCAAATTTCTTTAAAGTCTTTGTGGTTCTGTACCACAGAAGCACATACCTCCTCTTTTTTTGGAGACGTCCTCTTTTTTTTCTTTTTTTTCTTTTTAATTGTCATGGAAAGTTCTGAAGATGTCTTACAACTTTTTTATTAAATTCTTCAGGTTTATGCATCTTGAAATATTTTACAGCAGATTTTTAATATTTTTTTTCCTTTTTTTGAGAAAAAAATTCTGTCTGCTACCGAGATTGCTCTAGCAATGGGAACAGGACCTGTCTGGTAACATCAGCAAGGATGAAAGTGAAACTCCTTGGGTTTTCTTGTCCCCAGATTTCTATGCGATTTTATGTCCTTTGGGTAGAATTCTGTACTCATGGAGATCTTCCGGCCTCGTTCTCATTTTGCTACCAATCCCTGAAGCTGCTTTCATTCCTTGAACATTTTGTCCTTGCAAGCCTGTTGCTCTGACAGAGGTAGCAGAGAGCACAGTCACAGAAGACCTTTGTTCTGCTCTGCTCTCCACCCCAAACATCCCATGTGATCTCCTCCCACCTGTGAATGAATGTGTGGATAGTTAGTGCTATGATTTCCTACAAAGTGGCTTAAAACATTACTGTTAGATGCCTTGAGCTCCTCAGACACAGCTAGATCTTTGCGAAATGTCCTGAATTCTTAAGTTTTGTCCTGGCTTATAGACCTAGAAGAGGCTAGGCTCTTTTTCAGTAGCTGCAATAATACGGTGTATTTTCCTTATTTGGGACCTACAGTGACCTTTTCCAGCCCACAGAACGATTAGAAGTTTCCACCAAGGTTAGGAAGATCCAACCCAATATGTATTCCTAGACTATTGCCTACTATAGGATTTTTTGCTTATTTATTTTAACATGAATATTGCATTTAAACTTAATGAAATGTAGATTTGACATATCTTATAGACTATTCTTTCACCTGGTTGTGTTTCGTTATGATAAATTATGCAATGTTAAAAAAAGAAATCTTCAGCATAGAGACAAGTTTCTCATCTCACTTCCATAGTTAATTCTATTCAAGTCAATGCTGATGCTTCGGATTCACATAATCTGATCCTTGGATATCTTTCCCTTTCTGTTTCTCAGATCCCATTTCAGTCTCTCGTCCCGTTCCTCACCCAGTGCTCTTTGTTTCTGTCCATCTGTTATGTTTCACCTTGTTTTTTTAAAGTTATTCACAGGCCAAATATTCTTGAATCTATTTTGTACTGTGAAGCTGATTTCCCATTACATCAGCAATAATAAAGGAAGAAGAGGTAAATGTCTGGAGGTGATAAACCTGTTGTAATTTTCCAAGTATATTGGGCCTCTGTATTTTAGAACATGCAGTTGTAACAGGACATGAATCCTGTCTAAAAGGCAAGGAAATTATAGCAGTACATTTTCAGGAAATTCACTTATTGGCAACCTGAAAGTTGTTTCTTTTATTTTGTTTCTTTTTAAAAGGATAAAACCTTTCAAGATCAAATTTTGTTCATGTTCTCTGAAAACTGTAAGTCTAGCAATCTGAACAGAGCAATCACTTCCAGATTCTCTCTTTGAGATTTTAGATTTTCCTTTCCCAAATCAATGCTTATGAACTGTAAAGGAAGACCTTGTTCCCCTCCCAGCACTGTAGCATCTTTAAAAAATATTCAGCCCCAGCTCCCCCCCCCCATTTATTTTACTGGTAACAAAATCAGTTCTTTAAATCTCTGTTTTTCTCTGCTTTAGCGGGAGCAGTTGCTCAAAGTTACATCTTATGAAATTGCATCTATCTAATATGAGCACCTTGGCCAGTTGCAACCAAAATTAAAAACATATACTATTTGTTCTATTTGTCAGAAGAGTATCATTGGTTGGAAGTGTAAGACTTATCAAGTGTATCTTTATGCATTTATGTTCCCAGGAGGGCCATTATTTTAAAATTTCTTAGTGGTATTTATATATATTCAGCGTTTGACATCAGATAATTTGAGTTTGCTATGTTTGTGAGATAACTCACAAGGGAGAAAGTTGTATTAAATAAATAATAGAGATAAATTTTATACTTCCATATATTTCAAAGCTAATGCAGCTAACTTGCAGTCGAATGGTAACATGAAGACACAGTGCTATAATATGATTGATTTGTTTTGACAGCAGCCAAATAATTGAGAGTGAAAGGTGTCAGCACAGATGAAATATTGTATAAGCCACATTCAGAAGGCAACCCCAGCAGCAATAGCAACTGGAGTTTTATTTCCTTTGATATCGCACTGTTACTCACTTCCAGTTTATTATAAACCCATGAAAGGTACGCAACTTTCCATATGATGTAGGCTTTTATGGAGGGGTTAGAAACAGAAGTTTGTCAGGTACTTGAACAATAGATACTGACAATGGGATTTTTGATGGATACAATATACAAGGGTAAATTATCTTAATCTTTCCCCCTGGTTTTCTCTCTTCTTTTAATCCCTTTTTACAGGCTACTGCTTATCTGGCATCTTACCTCTAGCTTGGAGGGTAAGTGACTCCCTCCAGAGCAACCATCAGTGTCAGTCTATGGATTGCCTGGCAGGGGATTGATGCAAAAGCAGTGCTGCTATTACCCTCCCCAGCAGTGAGACTTGTTTTTAGTTCACCTCTTCTGCACAGCAAACTATACCCATTCTGGCTAACTGAGACAGGGTGAGGCTTGTGTATTTGCATCATGGCATCCTACCGCACTGCAAGGAATACAAAGAACTATAGCATCTTTTGAGCCTAGGCGAGTGTAACTGTGCAAGTAACCTAGTACAGAAGGTACCCAAATAGACCAGCTGAAATAAAGCCTAAAAGCAGAAGGATTTGAAAATCACTATTGGTGTTCCTTAAAAGCACACTGAACAAGAGAAGAGGGCGTGCATGTAAAAGCACAAGCTATAAAGCTTCCTTTGTCCTGTAGCCCCGTTGACTTCAGTGGGAGCAAGACTCCAAGGTACAGTTTGAATTGAAATGTATATGTCCTGCCATTCATTTCAGAAATGCTCCATTAAGAAGACACAAGTCGATGTGAATGACAAGGGTTCTCAGTAATGAGCTCTTGCTCATGCAAAACAAAACAAACTATGACAACCATCATGTTAACAAGATCAGGAACCCTTGTGGCTTTGTAATGTAACATCTAATCTATATCTATACCTATACCTATACAAATATAATTATCTTACTTGGAGAAAAATAAATAACAGAATGGGATGAGATTTCCAATACAGAGCAATTTCTACATTCACATTCCACTTGCATTCTCTTTGTCTCCTGATCTGATTGTTTCATAAATGGCGTGGTGGAGATTAGAAACTGAGGCTGAGAAACTTAAACTTACTCTTATTAATAAGGGAAAAGTTTTCATTGAAGGTGGTCTAGGGAGGCAGGAGGTAAGCCATTGTTCATAAAATAAATCTTACTGGTATAGCAGGCTACATCTACTGAAGTATTTTGGTTCAGAGAAGTATAGCAGACTTGAAATGAATCCCTCTGGTGTCACCATTTGCCTCACTTTAGTTTGACATGCATAGACCAGATTTCTTTTGGAGGAAACTAAACTAGAAGCTCTGCTCCAGGTGCGAGCCAAGTGGAGACAGAAAGGATGGTTGGCCCTTTGGACAGCTTCAAGACCCATATGTTCAGTGCAAGAAACCAGAGTAATTACAGTCCAGAGTAAAAACCCCGAATGGCAAGTAGAGGAAAAGAAAGGGACTCAGAGCCAACTACCTCCATCTACTGATCTCGTACTGCAGCAAATCATTGCTAATGTTGACATAGCCTTAAATCTGTATTTTGTGCTTCAGGAAGAAGTGATTGGTGACTATTGGTGTGTACGCAATGAAAACAAATCCTACATTGCTAATGATTCAGCAATGTTTTCTGTACGGGTGTTAGTATCCTCATCAAGAAGTACTCAGAATTTGTGAAAACATGGGTGGTTGAAAAGACTCTCAGGAGAGTGCATAGTTTTCATGAGAAGTCTTTGTTTTTCTTTTCTTTCTAATATGCCTTCAGAGCATTTCTTTTTCACATTGCTGCTTGTACCTATGAACACGTACATAAACTTTTACTGCCCCTTTTGAGCTTCAGCTAGACTCTCATCCAGCAGCCTCTAGCCAGTAGGCTGTGGAATAGAAAATCCTTCTGAGAAGAATTTCACAAAGTAACATAAAGAGATAGAAGATCTAGTTAATGGGAAGATTCTCAAGTGTCTAGAATGCTTTCTAGCCACGATAATTGGGGTTCCTCTTTGGTGGCTCACCTCTTGATCATTAGAGACATTTGCCAATGCATTGCTGACTGAACAAAATATGAGGGGAAAAATTAAAAGACAAGTGAGACAAAACCCAAAAAGCACAGCCTTCTGGCCCTTAGCTGGCCAGGCAAATGGAAAAAAGATAAAAAGTAAGCTAGCTATCAAATCGAACCAACTCATAGACATCTTCCACATTGAATGTTTTTGTGGGCCTTTTACTGATTGGTCAGATAACCCAACCAGCTACTTGTTTTTTTAGCTAAAGTAGTTAACTTTAAAAGTCTTGTTAAAGGACTGGACAGGTTGTCTTCATAGTAATCCCTACTCCATAAAGATTCCAGTGACTATTAATAAACGTGTTTTTGGAGACCTCACTGTTGTGAATGGTTTCCTTCTTAGATGATGGGTTTTCTCTAAATCAGGAAGCAAAGGAAACATGTTTTCCCACACCTCTTCATATCTGAAGTGATTCCACATCGCTGTTACAAGTGGTCAGCTCTAAGTGGTGATTGTGATATGCCAGCACAGAGCCAAATCCGGAGGCCCACAACTCTCAGTTTTAGTGAGGCAGATTCACGTTAGATGTGATGCTTGAGGCCCTGTTGACATTTGGGAGTTTGGGTTTTAAAAAACCCTATGTGAAGACCCTCAAGGTTTGGCTGACTATAACCTGCAAATGGTTTGGCAAGACCCTATTTACAGAGACGGCTCAAGAGCCTTTCCCTTCCCCCATTTCAGTGGTCAGCACTGACACATTGCATTATGAGAAAGAGCCCCACTTAACGCAGAACTCCTTTCAATTGTCATGAGCACTCAGCCTTATTTAAACTGACACCCTCTCCATCACCCCCAAGCTAGAATCCCAATGTCAGAGTGCTTCAAGAACTTGGGATTCAAAGCTGTACTGTCTTGCTAAGAGCTGTGATAGAGTGGTGCAAAACAGCACGGAAGTGAACTTCAGAGATGGAAAGACAATCCTAAAGGTGGAGGGAGATGTGGTAGATACGGATATGCCAGGTGAGCAGAGGAAAAGAGAGTGAAGGGAAGGCCTGCATGTGGGTTCAGATCAGGAAAGAGACTTGGAGGACCTGTGCTTCTCTCTTCCCTTGCACTTAATCAATTCATTATACTTCAGTGATCTGGGGTCATGCCATTAGAAAGGGTTACAATTCCTTTGTTTTCCATGAGAAGATACAACCCTTCCTTTTCCCACCACACCAGGTTGCTCTGTTGGTGTATTTGTCCTTCAAGGTTTGTTGCTGAGGTTCTCAATTACCAAGAACACATGAAAACAATCTGAAATTAAACAGCACTGTTGTGAGGAAATGTAGTCTACCTATAAAAAGAGTTAAATGACAGTATGATCACTCCTGCCTCTTACTGATTCAGCAAATTCTTATGCACATGTCACCTCAGGCATTTAAGTGGTCCTGTCTAATATGGAAAAGGGTCATTTTAGTGATCCACTATTTACTAATGGTGAAACTGAGGCACGGAGTAGTGAAGTGACTGCCCTGTGTTTCTCAGCAGGGCAATAGCAAAACCAGACATAGAAACCACATTTTCCAAGTCTAGTCTGCCAAATACATGTTTACAAATTTGTAGAGGGAGAGCATTATGTTTAAATTAACGTAAGAAAAGAGCATTTCAGAGAATACTGTTTCAGGATACTTTCTGGGCATTCCTATAAAACATTCCTTATAGATTTTTTAAAGGCTGAATCCTGCTTGTCTCACAGGCATGTCCCATTTGTTTTAGGGTGGCTGCTTCCGTAAGTAAAACTATCAATATTCAGTCATATATTTTAGCCCAAACAAAGGTTCTGATAGAATAAGAGAAAAAAGAATGGTTCAAATAAAGCACAGCCAATGGCTGAACTGTGAATGGTTTTCCTCTTCTTCCTTTTCTGTCTTCTTTCCCCTAGAGAAGTACATGATTGCAGTAGGGGTTTGGGATTAAATAATCACATCTGCTTTCTGCAAATCTGAAGCAGTTTATATATTTGCCTGAATTTTTGGTTTAGGAACAAATGTCATTGTCATGAAAGACTTTTAGCTCTACATATGGTTACATTTCAAAAATGTACCTGATTTTTAGAGGCCGGGGAGGAGAGGGAAGGGAGGAGTACCAGTGCTTGGGTCTCATGCCAGACTTTAATGTAAAATTAATTCCTTTAAAAAGATTTTTAAAAAACCACAACATTTTTCTAATGTGCATTAAGAATGTTGGAGAGCTCACTGAAGCATATGCTTTGAGCTTTCAGGAGCAATCTGTAGTCAGGCATTTTAAATGAAAATTGATTTGTGATTTACATGGTCAGTGGAAAGAAAATTAACTTATGGAAGGTTGTAATGAAATATTAGACAAGTAAAAAAGTAGATGGTGATCTAGTGGAACTAAAAGTCCCATCTGGAAGAATTCTGTGACATTTTTACATTTATCTGTGTTCTGCATGAGTTGTAATGTTAGTGGTAATTTTATGGGACTGAACTGAAATGAAAAGGGTGTTATCACAGATTGCCTACAATATAGGATTGTGTTCAGTGGAGAGTCCTGTATCCTTTTCTCCATTTTCCTATAATATGACTCATTGCACTTTTTTCAGCTACTGTTGTTGAATTCATTCAGCCTTTTACTTGAGGTTATTAAAGAAGAACATCAAATGCTCACAAATACAATCTAGCAGCACATTTAAAAGCAACACTGCTGCTTTCACTTACTGCTGCATAGTTGAGGCCCTTTCCAGGAGACCCTTTAAAATATACACTAAAATACCATGTTACCACTCTGAAACACAGTTTATTAACACCGTTTTAAAAATGTGTTCTCATTTGATTTGTGACTCATCAGCATAGTAAGAATAAAGAACTAAAGCTTCTCCAGAAAACATACTGCCATACTTCTGTTCCTCTGTCCCTTTTGAACTCTGATACAGTGCACGACGTCCCTGATTGCTATGGCTGTCAGCTTCTTGGAGAATGAAGAAAGAGAAACGTGTCTGAATAACATGATGCCATACTCTCTGCACTCTTCTTCTGCTTTTGTATTAGAAAATCTTTCTCGTATTGCAAGAATCCAGACGTTACTGGTATTGGAAAGAGGAACTCTTGTACTATCTTCTAGGAGATAATATTCCTCCTTCTGTAGTCTCTATGTATGACAACTTCTCATTTATTGTAGTTTATGCACTTTGAAATGTGCATCTGCTCTGATTTGGAAGATTAATATTCTTTCGAGTCAGGAAGATCTATTAAAGCATTTGGTGAAATTAGTCCCATCATGGATTTAAAATCCCTCCAATTTTCAAAATATAGAGAAAAATCTTCCCATCGGAGGCTTGCTTCCTTCTGTTGTTAAATGAATTAGCGCTATGTCCTATCAAAGTCTTGTTTATTGTGGACATCTTATCTCCCTGTTCAGAGGGAGAGGCATGTTAGATTCCCTAAGCAGGTGAAACTCCATTTATGTTGTTTCTTTTTCTCTGTTCCTTTAGGAAATATATAGGTCTGATTTAAATGCATGCCAAGCAGTCTGGTTTCTTTGAACTGCACGGGGTTTCAACATGGCTCAGCACCATGAAGAATTTGTACACTGCCAAGCAAACACAGACTGTAGACTTCTATGTTTTGTCAGTGTTATCTTTTTCTAATGAAGACTGGAGAATCAGGTTTGAAATTATACCATGTGCATATCACCATTAGCTGAAATAGTCTTAAACATCGAATTGTACAACTAATATATACTGAAGAATGTATTTTGAAACACACCATGTTATATCTCCAGGAAATTAATTTTGTAAGCGTACTTGAGAGAGGAGAAATATCACAAATCTATCAGAAACAGTATATATGTTTTTCAATAGAATGATGTGGCTAATGATGGTAGGAGCAGCCTTTCTAATCACAGGACACTGTAAAGGTCAATATTAGCTATTGGCTTTCCGTCCTGTCCATCTGAAACAATATACCATAGTGAATGTAATCAGTAAATGGCAGTAAATGAACCTATTAGAAACATTAGCATTGCAGAAAGACAAGATTTGAGAATAGATGTTAAGTGGATCCTGCAGCTGGTAATTGTCATCCTGGGAATAATTACACTAATTAATAGTTGCTAACCCCAGACCCTTGCGCCTGTGACTTTGAATGAGTTAATGATTGCTGCTCTGGAGAGTGTATTGCTGGTAGATTTTCAGTAAGTGTCAGCAGAGTAAAAAGGCCCCAGGGAAGAGACTTTGGCTCTGATGATCTTTAGGGTCCCCATTTTTACAAACCACAAGTACATCACTGAACGATCAGATAACGTCTCCACAGACCACAAAGTAGTTAGGGATTTTCTAACGAAGAGATCCATTTCACAGTGAAGTTCCTGATTTGTAAAGTTAATATTAAGTTCATGTAACCTCAGACTCATAGCACTTGCAATCAGCAGGTTTTACTTTTGAGGCTGTGCTTTAAATGAACCACAAAAGCCAATTTTTTTCTATTGTCTTTCCTCCTGACCCTAGTTAAGTGGACTCTATTTCTACTGGAGTTAATTTAAAATGCTACCAAATCTTTATTGACATCATTTTATTTTTGTAGGCTTTTAAAGACTGTCAAGTTTATTTTACATAGCAGAGTGGTCTAATTCCTTTGACTATTCTGTTCTCTGTCTCTCTTTCATCCCTCCTACCCCCTGGTAAATAAATATGTGAATCCTATAATATCCATAAATTCAGGGCATGTAATGTATCTGTCTTCTAAGGTTGAATATCAGGGATGATCTTGTATCATTAAAATCAGTAGTTGACTTGTGTCAAAATGGCAACAGAAGAATTCCAGTAAAATCAAGATTATGTTCATTAAGCACAAAAGAAAATGTAAGAACAACTGGTCTTGCAATCTGTGAGGGAAAGGATTATTACTTTGGAATATTAGTCCCTGGCCTTTGATCAGATGGAATGATAGAAGACTGAGTGCTGCCTCATGTTGGAGCCTTTTCTTGTCTAAACAAAGGAACAGCAAGGTAATACTGTAAAATCATAAATACAAGTTACTCACACTACTAAGCTACTAGATGATGATTCCTCATATTGTTTTCAGGGAGTCAGAAGAGATCCCACAGATAGATCTTCTCTTAACTGCATTTACTGCTTCTGATGGTTTCCTGTGGCCCTCCAAATGGACAAGAGAGCTCCTTAAGGCCAATGTGAATTCTCCTGGTCTGAGCTGTAAAGCTGCTGGTTGACAAAAGTCCTAGACATCTTTAGTTAGAAAAAGGAGAACTGCTTATAGAAAAATCTATGGAAGTTTCAAAGAATTGGATAAATCAGTGCTTAAATGTAGCTTTGAATGTAGAAACTAGAATATAAATCTAGTATCTGTACAATACTTTAAAGCAAGAATGAACGTGGCACTAGTATGGGCAGCTCATTCGTTTTCTACAGTCTGCAATAGGGAATTTATTTTGTAAACTTTTTCTTTTTTACATCACGTATTTCTCATAGGTTTGTGATATTTCTTCTTTGATTTGTTTTGTTTACTAATTATGTGCATAAAGGCAAGTGTACATCGTGCCAAAGAAAGATAAGAATGCTGAAGTTTTTAAGGAAGAAAGGAGAATGAATTTTAGGAGCCACATAGGTAGTAAATGGTTCCTGCAGAGACCACAGTGTTGTGTAGACAGAGAGGAAAATCTCCCCAGGCTTTTGAAACTAGATATAAAAGTTAAATGATCTCTATGTCCCTTAATTAAGATCCTGTGATTCCCCACGTGACAACTTATGGAATAGTATGTTTTATAATGGTAAGTATATTATTTGTCTCAGAAGGGACAAACTATTAGAAAGGTATTGAAATAGCAGAGCAAAAAGGTACAAAACAGTTATAGAAACATATTCCTTTGCCAACTAAAATCATTGGTTCTTATAGTCCTTCTGAAAGATTTTATCTCACACAATGTTAAAAAATTGTGTTTTAAGTAGTTCATGTTGCATTATGCCATGGCAATAGTGATGAAGTTCAATTGTCTCTATTTTCATTCACGCTCTTGAGGAGGATGGCAAATAGAAAGATGATATCAGGGTTAACTACAGGCCTGCTTATCCTCTGTAAAACAAGAGAAAGATCTATATTGTGTTGTATTTATAGAAAACGATTCAAGGATGCTAATGTCAATTTGATAAGTTAAACAAAAGATTTCCAAAATGTTGTGGAACAAGAAAACAATCCTGAGTAACAGAAGACTTTGGGGGAAAGAACAGAAACTGGGCAGAAGATAGTGCTCATGGAAGTTGCAACCCATTCAAAAAGGCAGGATGAAACAAAAGGCACTGAAAATATGCCAGTTGTCCAAAATGGCAGATATGATATACAGCAATAAAGGAACAGAGAAATCGTAGTATAGAAACTACTTTGTGAATGAATAAAAAAACTTGGCTTTTAGAACCACAGAGCTGTGCCTGAGTGTTTGAACTCAGACAGTGGCACAAAGAGCTGGCACAGGAGATACCGACACTGAAAATGGTAGCAGAGCCCAGCCCATGGGGTCTCCTCACATCAGTGCTGAGAGTGATCCTGCCCCTGGAAGACAACAGTCATTGCTCAGTGACAAAGTTAACCAGACAGTGCATAAACCCTCGACGTTTGACATCAACCAAGCAGATTAGGTCTTTTGTTCCAGACATAGCAAAGATCATGAGACTTGTGTGAGAGAGCAAAGGACACAAATTGGAGGCTTGCAGCGAGTGGTCTCATTTTCTTCTGAGTCACAAAAATAATTAATTTCCCTTAGAGAGTTAGTCCTTAGACTGCTGTTGCTGAAACTGGGAATTCAGAGATAAATTTCCAGGGGACTACGACTAGACAGGGTCTAGCCTCCTGTTCTAGAAAGAGCATGGACTTTATTGAATTCTGTCCATTTAAACCCCAAAGAGCTCTCATTGCCTTTTTTTGTTTGTTTTTAGACTTTGATTCACCGTGCTTCAAAAGACAGCAGTCTGTCTAAGCAGGGAAAGTTTGGTTCTGAATTAGTATTATAAGGATAAAAGGTTAGAGAAAATCACAAAATGAAAATTAAATCTGGATTTGCAATGGACAGAGAAACAGTAAATCCAAACAGATGGTGAGGCACAAAAATTTTAAGCATAAAGCCAAAGAACATAAATCAGGAAAGCCTGGAATTAAACAAAAACGTGAAGAGAAGTCCTGGCCCTATTGGAGGCAATACTAGAATTTCCTTTGAGTTCACTTAGGTCAAGGTTTTGCCATTGTGGGGGGAAAACAGAAAGCCTAAATAAGTGGGAAGGAAAATTAAGCACTTGGGAGAGCCAACCTGTGAATATAAGACAGGTTCTCTCTGGAGGCGTGGTGCATCAAAGAGTCTTTCTTGGTCTCCAGTCAAAGTGCTTGGCTAAATTGCATCAGCATCACCATTAGGAAAGGCCATCTAGCTTAGAGAGAGAACAGAGCGAGTTTACATCCAGAAGAAGGGCTACTTCTGGTTTGTTACAGAAATTTTACTCCTTTGCACTTGTCTTTTTGTCACTCTTTGTCACTAACATCTTTAGAATAGGGTGACAATAATTCAGCCCATGGAAACAAGATGTCCATCACAATGTATGTTGGCAGGGAATAGAACATTTATGAAATAAATCTTTGAGTGTGCCTGTAAACATATTTTACTTCTGTTATGAGTGGGATGTTGGAGAAGGGTTGCTAGTTGGAAGCGAGATGGAGCAAGATAAGAGAGGGAGACTTTTCTGGAAAAAAAAAAAAAAAAGCAATACGAAGACATTATGGCCCAAAGTATGTTCTGCTGGTTTTAAAATTACTGTTCAGAGTAAAACTAAATCAGCCAAATCTCTCCAGAGGTGTTTTTTATCCAGTAAGGAAGTAAGAAAAGAGCAGGATTTGCTACTTGGTTTATAAAATTGTTCAAACATTTAAATACAGCCACTACCATAATACATAGACACAAGCCAATGTCATTGTGTTAGATTTCTTGCTGTGTAGCAGTTAATTTTCAAGAAGTTTCAGAAGCTTCTTTCAGGTAGAATTCCAGAATTTGACCAGCTTTTCCAATGCTCATCTCTCTTCAGTGAGGCGGTACAGCTGGTAGCCATAAAAACAGACACTCTCAATGTATTTTTAGCCCTGATTGTACCTACCACCAGAATGCCAAGAAGTTTCTCCTTGGCATTTGGTGTACCTTTTTGCAAGAAAACAGAAGTATTTATAGTGTGTTAGGATTCCATGGTTATATGTCAGAAATTTTTATTATGAAATGTTTTTGTAAACAAACTAAATTCCACAGGGAAATATACAGATACCATTCCTTTTTTTTCTGTTTTTTTATTATTATTTTTAATTAGTGCTCTCCACAGAGTGTTGAAAGTTATGATAAATGTTTCCTGGAGCAGATTTTCAACGTGTAACTCTGAGGAAGAAATATGCATTTAAGGATGTTGTTTTATATTTTGACTCTCCAGGGAATTTAAAAAAAAAAAAAAATTCTTACTGGCTGCTTTACAGTTTCTTTTCTCAAAAGAATTTATAGGATATCTAATGAAGGAAGTTTATCCTAGCATTAAAACTGAGCTAAATTTGTGTGTATGTGTTTATTATTTTCTAAACTACATGACTTCAAACAGTTAAAGCACCAGGCTCAGCCAATATGGAAATACAGCTGAATTTGAAATTTACTATATGCTGTTTCTGCTTTTCATTTTTTACCGTTTCACACCTTGTCCGCATCTCGAGCAAGCTTGTAAGTTTCCAACGCATACATTTCTTGTGATGATATATTGTCCTGGTGGAAAATTTCATTTACTGGCTGTGCCCTTTGCTGAACCTGTTGCTAGTCAGGAAACATGATAAGCGTATAAGTAGCATGCTACTTCATTTATCATACATCGTTTTAGACACTCAAATATCTCATATACAATTCTGCATTCTGCACCAAGGGAAACTACTAAACTTGCAGGAAAAAAAATCTACAAAAAAATTGTCAGTTTATAATATATAAATGTATCATCCTAATAAAAATTAATCATAGTTTATACTAAAACTGTAAGTGCCCTTTATTTTTTTTTATGGCCTCAGTAACCACATGCTATCAAACACTAATAGAAAATATCTGGCTTTTGTGATTTGGTGTATAGTAGAATTGAAAGATATAAAAATACTGTCTATTTTTAATAATTGAATTACATTGCAAATAAATCACAGGCTTGAAATATCCAGCAGTGCTAAGAACATTCTGCTCTCATAGCATTTCTCTCTGGTTTAAACATTCACCATATCTTGTATGAAACAAAATTAAATGCGAAAAGCAACCAGAACAGCAACACCAACAAAATCTTTTCACGTTTAAGGAATTTAGAATTCACCAGAAAGAAAACAATTGCAAGAAATTTAGGGTCAAATAAAACCAAGTCTATTTGACGTACTAGCTGTTCCTAGCAGAGCAGGTCAGGCCTCCCTAATTTCTGTAACTTGTCATCTATTGATTTCAAAGCTTCTTCGGACCATCATTACAATATTTTACTACAAGCTGCTTTTTATGTCCAACATAAAATAATCTACATCTTGTCAAGATGTTCATTTGAAATGTTGAATGCAAAGCTCTGATTTATGTTAAGCAGTGCTTACACTAATTACAACCTTTCACTAAAATATTGGACTGTGAAAAAGTATCTCTTACATTTATATAGCGCCTTTCATCCTGCATCCTTTAAAAACTGCACATAAAAGAGTCACTTCAACTACATCTCATACCTATTTCTAGGGAGGAGTAGAAGCATTTAATGGCTCACAGTGACATTGCATTCTGGCTTCGAACTAGAATTGAAGAAGGATTTGTTAAACAGAGGTTAATTACCTGAGCTGTAATTTGACTAGGTTATCAGACTGACACAGATATGTCTGGGTAGAATAGAGGAAAGAGGGAGAGAAGAGGAAGGAAAAAGCAAAACTAGCCCAGATGTCATGCGTCTTATCGGGGAGGAGGAAGGAAACTGCATACAGGGTTGTTTTTTTTACTTTTTGAAAACATTGGCTTTAGAAAAGATGCCAGGTAAGGTGATAGAATAGAATCTTCAAAGCAGGTTTCCTTCAACTGAGGGGTTTTCCACCAGAGTCCCCATTAGACCTGAACATGCTTGGCCTGTGAAATACAAAATGTGGATATGTAAGTGATCTGAATATGAAAACTGCTGTTGAGTTGCAGTCAAAATTTGCCTAGATGAAGAGAATGGAAAGATCTGAAGCCAAGTAACTTCCTCATGTAATCACCACATATAGTAAACAATGGGTGGGAAAGAAAGGAAGTAGAATTGGGCTCGTACAAAATAGTATATCTGGTCTAAAACTTCACGTCAAAGAGATTTCTACCGTCATTCGTATCTGTATCTTTTCATAGGAACAAAGAGGTCACAATTTCAGTATGACCTATCAGCTCTAAATTTGAAACTAATAGCTGTGATTGGCTTCTTAGAGAAAGAAGTTTGCAAGGTTTATTTAAAAACATAACAGTATTTTTTCCCATTTAAAACTTGGTGATAAAGAAGTTGAAACTCAAGTCAGGTTCAGGACTTACAAATTCCTCTCTAAAATTTTAAATGTAGATTCATTTAAAGGAGACTGCAGGGGGAGATGCTCAGAAGATTCTGGTATAGAGCTGAATGACTTGTTGAGCTTCAATGGAGTTGCTGAAATCAAGGGCTCCTTTTAGGTTGGAGTAGTTTATGCTTATCTCTATATAAGCAGGAGATTACATCTACTATGTTAGCTGGTGTTTATGATTACATTTTGTTCCTTCAGCTCATGGATAAAAAAATTACTGAATAAACGGGTCATTCTATATTTGATGTGCTGCTTTAGTGTTTTAATTATGGGATTTGGAGGTGTAATCCATTTTATATGAGAACTTTGCACAAGAACAGATAGTTTAATAATTAAAAAATATCAATTGCATTTCTTCGTGACCAGCTACTTCAGATTAGTGCAAGGAGAAAAATATTTGCTGCATTTAGTTTTCAGAAAGCAATGTGATGCAAAGTGATTAATAAAAAGTTCAGGTCATACATTTGGTTTGCCATAACCAACCAGTGTGGAGGAGATGTGTCCTGCTTTAGACTGGTTTGAAATGTAAACAACCATGGCTTTTCCCCTATAAAACAGATAGGGGCTCAGCACAGTGAGAAATCAATGCAGAGTGGAAATAATTTCTTGTCTTGTTCAACATGCCTTACCTTCCTTGCCTTACCAGCTTCTTTCATATGCTGTTAAAGTGGTAAAAGATGCTCATTCACTTTGCTTTTTTCAAGCTGCTGATAAAACACGATGTATTTAATATGAGTATAGAAGACAGGAAAAAACTCCTATGTGTTATGGAGGAAAGATTGTTGAGATACTTTAGTCAATGATGTTCTCATTTGTTCTCCTGAAAGATATCCAAGGCTGGTTAGTAGGACAGTTGATTTTATTGTGATCGGTTTGTAGATTTAAAGATAGCCTTTGAAGAAAACCTACGCATAACTACATTACAAAAAAAAATCACAGGCATCTACGGCTTTATTGTGTAGAAATCATGGTTTACATGCCCATGATTTGTATCATTTTGCCATCTAAATGTTCTCTATAATCATTAATTAAGATTTCACAATATCTCTATTAACTAATGTTATATCCATTTCATTGCTGAGGGAATTAAGATGCTGAGAAGTCAGGGAGCAATGGAACCTGAGATCTGCCTCCAAACCTTTTCCTATGCAGTGATCCCCTTCCTTTCTACACAGTGTTTTCTTCCCTTCCATGCTCAGTTTAAAAACACCTACAGAAAGGAGGTATCCCTGGAAAGAATGGAGGATCCAGGATCAAGAGTTGTTTCTTTTAGAAGAAACCTCAATTAAAGATGACTGAGGTCTCTCATTCCCTGTTATCTATTTCTCAGCAACACCTTGATTTTAGTTGCTGTCCCCTTGATTTATGTTTCTGTAGACAAGTGTTTTGTTTTGATGCCCTAGATTTGCAGTGCTTCAAGTTCAGAAAAGAGTTCTGAACAAGGAGGAGGACAGAAAGCGTTCTGTTACGCTCTTACTGCAGAGTTCCTTGGCAAAAGCTGAGCAATAGGATGCAGTCCTAACAGAAGTATTCAGGGGGAGAACCACTCTCAGTTAGAGGTACTTATGCTCCCTTGTGCTTTCCTGGAGGGCTGAGGGGGTAGAGGGCGGGAAAGATGGTCCACCAAGAGTCCTAACTTCATATGATTCGATAAACTTGATGGCAACTTTTCTCAAGGTTGGTAGTTTTGGTTTAGGGTACAAGATTTCCCTTTGAATCCTGAAGCTAGCTATTAAATACCCAGAGGCTGCTGACATCTCTTTATTATTCTGTTTCCACAGAGCACTGGGGCAGAGCTTGCCTTCAGGTTGTACTTGCTCTAGGTAGACTTCCTAGGTAGAGGTATCTCTGAAAAAAAATCTGATTGTTTTTGGTTGATGGCTTGGTTATGGTTTGTTTTATATTGGTGCCTAAGGAACAGAATGGGATCTCATCATGCTGTGCACTTAAGAAAATATGGAACTAGAAGGGCTTCCAAAGCTGCATGTAAGACAGGACACCACAGATTAATATGGTGAGATAGGGAATACAAAGAAACAGTAAAGCAGTAGTGGTCGGTATGGTCTTAATATACAGTCTGTCCTTGAAGAGTAAATGAGAGATAATGGGAGAAGAGGAAGGGCAGAGGTGGGCAATACAGATCCTTGAAAATGAAAATAAGCAGATTGTATTTAATGTGATGAAAAAAGGGTAAGCTAACTAAACGATGTGAAGAGACATGTCAAATAGTAGCCTTGGAGAACCAGCAGCACTGTAAATGGGTAAAAGGAGAACAGGTTATTTTCTCATAAGAAAATAAAGGATATTATCATAAGAGTTTGGTCAAGAGTTTTCGTTGTGCAAGTAGATAGGGAGAACCTTAAAACAGGCTATGTGTAAAGAATCTGTACGATTTAGGAGTTGACAGGCAGATTTGTTTGCTGTCAGCATATAGACGGAATTGAATTTGTGTCTTTGAGATTACTCGGATAAAGTATTAGCAGGAGCAGGACCAGGACCTGAAGAAACTGTTACAGAAGGCTGGAATGAGGGATTAGAAGGGTCTTCTGTGAGGCATGCCAATGAAGCAATTAGAAATGCGAGATGTGAAGTGCCCCAGGATGAGAGCAACTCAACTGAACAGGTTTAGTTGAGTGCAAATGATGGGAGAAAGGTTGTAGAGGTATATGGTGAAATTAGTAAACAACTTCAGGATGCGATTGTGAGTATGTTTAATTATTAATTAACTGAAGAAGGCAGATGGAACAGTAGTTAAAGAGTCAGATGAGGTTAAGGGTGATATTTTCATATTTATATTTATTTTGCTAAAAATAAAGCAAATGAGTATTTTGAAAAGGAGGAGCCAGCAGGGCATAAAAGGTGATGAACAAAAGGCAAGGAGGATATCTCCAGTGAGCAGAGAGGACCTAGTTAGTGGGACTAGTGGCACTACCGGTAAAAAACTAATGGTTGGAGAAAGAGAGAGAAAAAGTTGTAATTGCATTGTATTTTGTTCGCTTCCCCTTGGAAGACATCAGAGCAATACTCTGGGGAAAGAGGAGTGAAGTAAGAGGAATATGAAGAGGAAGCTGGTGGTTTCCTTATGAAGAAGCATTTGGGTTGGTATGAGACATCGACAATATAGTAGAAGGGAGAGAAGACTTTGCTGCAGGTTTGTTGAAAGGAAAACCGCAAGGAAAAGAACGATGTTGTGATTTGAAGTAGAAACCACAGAGTGGGAGAAGCATCTTATTCTGCTCACAAGCTAATTCAGGTCAGGCAGTGCTTGGATAGGAGGGGCTTCCACACAGGATGGTTCTCAAATTATCAGCAGAGCAGTGGCACCCAACTGCCAACAAATCACAAACTCTTCTCTCACCTTAGAAATGCACTATATTCCAGAAAGAGTTGACAAAGGGAAGGCAAAGAGAATAATGTAATCACTTTAATTTTCTCCCTGAAAAATCATACTTAAAATTCTGCCTCTGAAGAAGTGCTCAACATTAAATTAACAAATTCCTCAAGTGTTGAATGCAAATCTGGAAAAAAAAAAATTAATAGCTTCAGGTTTTTGCTGCCTTCCTCTTACTTGTAACTTATCTTTGGGAGCAACCACTTTCAAACTTGTTGAAATATATTGATTTTCAGAAGTATATGGCTTTTCAGGAGTGTCACAGCAGCTCATCTGTGCTGTCACTGTCCCTTTCCAACTACAAGAGCAGTGGAAGTGAAGTGGATAACGACTTTCTACATCTGTTGACTTCTTTAAAATCTTGAGTCAACTAATTATCTGTGCATTTTATTGTATAGCCAGCTAATCATACAACCTTCTTTCAACTTGTTCCGACTCGTTCTTGCTCAGCCATTAGATCAACAAACATACACCCCTGTGGGTAGGTGTATTATGTTTTAGAGTTACATATTTGACATAAAAAATACTGTTCATTTGGTGTACATCCAGCTATGAATTCAGAAGCATGGGTGCATCATTCAGAAGGTGATGACCTAAGATTAGGGGTGTGTGGAATGATTACTAAAATGATCAAAAATACAGCATTGCTCGCACCTTATATAAAATCGAAAGGTTTCTAGGGTAGAATACAGCTGCAGCTGGTATGTGAAGAATCCACTACATCTGCAATTCCCTGTACAATATTGCTTGCAATGCAACACGGGGGTGGAGTGGGGTGGAGATCCTACAGCCAAGCCCTGTGATAATACAGCAGATAAGGGAATGTGATGGTCCTATGGAACTGATAAGCTGCATACTTACTACCCTGAGCCAACAGTTTGTCAAATTTTGACGAAATGCTGTCCTTTGTGCGAACTTTGCTCATTATAATCTCATTATAATACCTAAACGCACCTCCATGCCAAAGGCTACCCACCTCCAAAGTGCGACCACTCCTCCTTGAGTCTGCGCACTGAATTTTTCGTAAACTATACCTTTAAATATGAGGCGAGAGAATTTTACACCAATCATAATAAAGGTATTTATGACTAAAGTCACCCAAACTCCACCCTGAAGGTAAAAAATAGTATAAAAATAGCCCAAGAAAGGGGGAATATCAGGGAAGACACCATCATGAACAAGTCAAGGGCTCCATCAAAGACTGCCTTTGACTTCTGGGACCAGTCGACAGGCTGAGCCTTTCTTCCCCCCCATAGGGATACCTTTGGGTAAGACAGACTATACCAAGTACTTCCTCAGGAAACTTAGAAATCTTTCTAGAGAGTCTCTTTCCTACATTTATAGCCAGGCGGTATTGTTTATAACTTTGCTGTGCATTTTGTATAATTAAGAATATTTTTATTTGCATGTGCTTTGCAGACAGTGTATTTATCACCGGCAACCCATAAGAACCTATATATCTGTTGCTTAAATAAACTGCACTGTTTAAGTAGCTAGTAGTTTTGGTTTCTCATTGAATGTGACCAAAGAGTGGCCGTGCTAGTTCATGAGCATGACTAGACTGAAGGTGCAGTCCACTGTTAGTGTATCCAGAATCATAACAATTTAATACATTAAATGTGACTGGGGTGATAGTGGTGGACTGGGCTGATAGTGGTGGACTGGGCATCACTCCGCATTTAAACCTAGCTGCACCTAGCCTCCCACCTCAGTGAGGAGTGTTAGAACGCAAGGGGGTTTATTTTCTGCCTAAACTACTTTGCCTCTTAATGCAACAGAAAATCTGGCGCAGCGAGCAGGGTTGCCATGGATAAACTGCTGAAAAAATATGATTGTGCCTCTTCCCAGGCTGGGAAGGAGTGGGCCCAAAAATTTTGGAAGGATGAAGAGAAAGTGGTAGAACGTATTGAAGAGTGTCGGGCTTCACTAATGCTCAGAGTGGGAAAAGGACAAGGTGTGATTTGTGCAGTGTTAGGCGCCTGTTTATCTTGTGCACAATAAGAAGCTAAGGAAGCCCCTGCTCCTGATCTGATTTTTGCTGTATAATAAGCAACTCTGAGATCAGAAAATGAGGTGCTGAAGTCATCATTAGCTTTTCAGGAGACAGGAGAAAAACTAAGAACTCGGGTTGATAAACTTGTGAGTGAAAATGAGAGATTAGGAAACCGAAATGCTCGACTTCGGAGTGAAAATCTCCAACTTAAAATGTTATTGGAAAGGGTGACTGGGCTCTTGAATAAAATGCAGCCCTCAGCCAAGGACCAACAAATTCGTAAGTTAATGTGTTGTCCAAATTCCGGAACCAAGACGAGATTTTTGGTCTAACAGTGATGATGATGAGGAAGATGAGGCAGAAGGGACTTTTACTTTCAAATCCCAAGTCTTTATGACCCCTGGTTAAAACTGAAACCACAGTTGATGATGATGATGATGATGATGATGATGAAGTCCATACCACTGTGCGTACTGTTCTGTGGACACCAAACAGAGTTGGCGAAAATAAGGGAGAAACACTCAAAGTGACCAGGAGAGTCAGCTGTTGAGTATGAGTGGTGAGTTTCTTCTGAAGGAGGAGATAGAATTATGTTGAGTGAGGAAGAAGCAGGAGATTCTTGGGGACCAGGAGTGTTTTTAACCACTATGCCTGGCGATCATAATTATTCCCTAACTGCTTGAGCGGCCTATTGGGCAGGTGGTATGGATCCACAAAAGAGGGGGGAGCCATTAGAGATTAGAGCTACAGGCTACTCTGATCTGTCTGCGGCAGTACAGAAAGCAGCTTGTCTGCAAGCCCTGTATGACAGAGAAGACTTTCTGAAATCCCCAATGTTAGCCCCTATTGACCTGGATTGATTAGCCCCTCTCATCTGTGGTCTTCCTGACTGCCTGAAGCCATTTGTTGTTAGCACTCAAGATTGCATACAAGATGTTCAAGGTGGTTGTAGGCAGAGTCAGCGTTACTGCATACCCACCTGGAATGAATATGCACAAGAAGTAGACAAATACGGGCACCGAATGGGCTGGGCCAGCCTAACTGGTGAAAAATCCTCCGATCACCCCTGAAAGGTTCGTCAAGTCTGAACTCATGCTCAAAACCCGAAATCGGATGGAAGTTTTAAGCCTGATAAGGACCAAAGCAAGTTGTGGTGTAAAGCCCTAGAACTGGGAATACCCCGACAATTCTTGCACGGTGTCCCTACGGAGGATCTCCGTACACTGGTCCAATCTCTAACTAGAGAGAATAATTCAGCTGGGGAGAAAAGTCTAACCAGAGAGTCCCCAGGCCATAAGAAAATTGTGCCTTCTGCACCAGAGCATAACTTAATTGAGTTGTCAGAGTCCCAGCCAAAAAAACCCTATCCCCAGGGAGGACAGTGAGCCACCCTGCCTGGTGGGTACTATCGAATCAGCGGCCTCTTAACGCAACAGGGTGTAATCCATCTTGTCCTCCAGCAGCAAGATTCTTGGTTTTATACCAGTATGGTTTTCCCATTCTTTCTTGGTTAACCTTGTAACAGATTATATTATAAAGTATATGTTAATTTCACAGGCATTAAGGAGGTGGGGGAGACGTTTTATGCCATCTGTTGAGTGTTCCTGTTCTAGAATACACTGTCTTCACTATGTTGAGTTGTACTTTAATGTATAGTATTATCATTCCACTGATTTCTATGTGGTACTAGTCAGCATAATTATGGTTGGCAGTGTCAGGTCTTTTGTACTCCAGTGTATGCTTTCTTTGTTTGAAAGAAAATATATTAAGTTAAGATGTTACTATGAAAAACCTGAAAAAGCTAAACAATAGTCTGATAGGATTCCACACAACAAATTTTCATAAGGGAACCAAGCTGGAAGATGTGTTTATTGGCAAGTAAACATTTTTTCAATTAAGTTCTTAAGTAGGAGAACAAGACAAAGTAAACCAATAGTTAAGCTTATGTAGAATAATAAGGTGATTACATTCACTCACTAAAAACAGAACTATAGGACAGGAAGAAGGTAACTAGCCGAGAAAGTTAGAGGAACCCTCTTTCACATCTTTGACTAGTCACCCTCCCCCCATTTGTAACTGTACAAAATATATTTGTACTAGTAGTGACATAATCTGTTCAACTGTTTCTCGTGGAATTTCCTTCAAACCTGATGTTTTAAACAATAAATGTACTACATTGTTAATGGAAAAGAATCAACACAGAAGTTATGCTGCTTTGAGGTAGTGAAACTATTGTTCTTGCACAGATAAAATGAAATACTCCTTAATTATTAAATTACAGTTTTTTTGTTGGATTTAGTTGAAAGCTATGCTGATTTGTCAACCCTCAACATATCTTCACCTAGAGCCTTCACAGTGGTGATTTATAGGTGTATCCGTCTGCTCCTGACTTCCTTAAACCTGCCTTGGTTTGTCTCTCTGACATTGTGTTTTTCCAGAGATGCCTCAACTTTCATGACTGTCACTTGTGACAACATCCCATCTGTTAGTCTGTCATTTAACCTGTCTTTGACTTCCCTATTTCTTCCCTTGCATATCCAAGCCTTCCCTAAAACTTGCCATTCTGATGCTTCCGAATAGCTCTACTAGTTGCTCTCTACCATTAACAAAACTTTTTTACATCATCTTTGTTATTTTGACCTTTTTCCTTCTCCCTTTCATAATAAACCCTGTTAAAGCTCCATGTCCTTTCCAAGCTCAGCCACTAGGATCTAAACTTTTCAGTCTGATCTCTTGGGAAGCCTTGCACTGCTACCAATCTGTTGTCAATGTTTGTGGTCCATGTCATTAAGGTTCTGCTCACCCCCTATAATGTTGCTTACATTTCTTCCCTTCTTTTGGTCAATCTGTTGATGTAGCATAAAAAATGCCTCTGTAAAAAGTATTGAGTATCTTCCGCTTAATTCTCAGGGCATCTACATATACATATCCATTCTAGGGACATATTAGCAATGATTATTCATAGTGATGGGGTTGCAGATTAACCTCAGCTACCTTTAAATTTCACTGTGTGTATATGCATGCATTTAAATAATTTCAAAAAGTTGTCAGGATTTTCATTTAACAGGCTAAAGTACACCATGTTTGCAATTTCCTGTTTTCCTTCTATCCTTTCTTCCTGCAATTGTTTTGTATTTTCACAATTTAAAGGCTTTATTTTTTATTTCATATTTTCATAATACCTTTCACATTAGGTAATGTTTAGCTGTTTGAGTAAAGCTGGTAGCATTAGAGTTTATCTGTACTCTAGTAGCACTTAGAAACAATGATCAAAGACCTCGCTTGCTAGAAACTTCACAGATGTGCATTAACGCAATTATTCATGTCTTGGGCAGCTCCCAGTTCCAGCTATGATCAGATACACTGCATGAGAGTGGCACACAATGGAAGAAAAGCAAGCTGCTGTGTATTAAGCCAAGTTCTCAGTTCACCATCTACCTGGCCAAAGTTTGCTAGTAGAGCTTTATAAATGTGTGGACAATGGAAAAGGTTTGTGGGTACTTCAGTACAGTTCTTCAATGTCTATGGGTGAGAAGATACTTTCTCATTAACTGTAAGATCCTTGAAGCAAAACCTGTGTATCTTATATAGTATTGAATACATTAGTGCTGTCGTGGTTTAGGCCAAATTGGCTACTGGGGACATGGGGCACCCCAGATGGGACTGACAGATGCTCCCTCCTACTCCTCTTCTGAGAGAGAGAGGCAGAGGAGGGAAAAAGAGACTTATGAGTTTAGAAGAAACTAAACTACTTTAATGAAATATTGATAATAAAACAAAAAGAAAATAATGAAATATATACAAAACCATATCAAGCTCCCAGGATGACAGTCACGTCACCGGCATGCACTGGGGAAGTCCCAGACTGGACTCAGTGACAGACGGGAACTGGATTCTGGTTCTGGATTCAGGATTGGGATCAAAGGCAGCTGAACAGAGTCCTCCTCGGACACCTGCCATTGAAGAAAGAGGGCTGACCCTTTGATCCCTCAGCTTTTATACTGAGCATGAGGCAGATGGGATGGAATCCCCTGGTGGTCAGTTTTGGGTCACCTGTCCTGTCCGCTCCTCCCCACAGGTGGGACCCCTCTATGTTTTTCCATTTCCGACCCTCCAATGGGGCAAATAACCAAGTTAGCTGCCTTGGGTGTTAGAGCACTAAGTCTAAGCAAGAGCCTATCTGCATACCATGCCTGGGCATAAGTTATAAATAATCAGGTCTTATCATTCTGGGAGTGAATAGTGTCTGCACAATATGCTCCCAATTTCAGTAGTTAGAAGAGGCCCAGCTAAGAAGCAAAGTTACTGAACCAGATTGGTCCTGTTTTACCTCAAATCAGGACAACTGCTTAACAATTAACCGTCACCTTAGGTGCTGTTACTTTTCAGTGTTGGAGTTTTAAAATGTTGCTTCTAATATGGCTGTAATGTGACATTTTTGTTAGTCCATTGGTTTTGGGGAGAGAAGGACTAGGAGACAGAAAACTTCTGTTTTAAGGGGAGAAAATCATAGCTATTTCTTTCACGAGAATCGTGAATGTTTTTTCTATATGGGACAAACGAGAAAATGACCACACTGTAGAAACAGCCAGCCATGTTTTCTCCTCAGTTACCTTGCACCCAGAAGTCTGAACTCCCTTTAAGGGCACTTTTTGCTAGTTTGGTTTTGGCATCTTCATTAAGCCAAATCTTATAAGTTGGTGAGGAGCCCACTGCAGTCAGAGGAGTAGTTGCTCTAGGAAAGGGTTGAGAGCAGAGCTGTTGGTCTTCAGGTCAGCATTTGTCTGATAGTGGGACACCTTCAACTTATAAGAATGTTCTGTTACACAGGCTTTGTTGCCTGATAAGACATGAAAGCTAACAAAGATGAATACACCAGTTTGTAAATAAATTTGTGTTGATTCCTTCCAGCAACAGTCATCTGTGACCCTGAAATCAGTCGTCTTAGTCCCCACATGCCTCCACTCAGCACTAGAAACTGTTTTCACTGCTGTTGTGCTGTTTTATTTAAATGAAGATTACCTATTCAAAGTGTTAATCATTTAGGCTAAGAGAAAAGAGATATCAAAAGAATCAGTATATTTTATTATGGAATCTGTCTGTGATCCTTTCTCTTCTTTTTCCTTCTTCTTTTGAATGGTCCACTGGAGAGGTGTATCACTATACAGAAAAAAAAAATACTCCTCTGCCCTGCTAGACGTGTGTATAACCTTTCCCCATGGTGGTGGAAAAAACAGGCAAGCTAGGGATTTATGTGACAGCACCCGTAGTCTAAGGCATATTGCCAGTGTCTGTGTTCCCTGTTGTTGGTTTTTTTTTTTTCCAATCAGCAGGG
>NW_009647575.1:477110-597414 GCF_000708025.1 Charadrius vociferus
AAAGTCAGTTTCAGCATTTGTTCAGAGACATTGTATTCAAGGCTTGACAGACACCTCCCATAGAGCTACAATGTGACTGTACATTGACTAGTTCCTATCAGGCATCAATCAGCTATCTACCTCTGAGTCAGCAGGTGCCTTCCTTCTTCCTTCCTCACAACAAGCAGATGAAAATTCAGGCTGTCTCCAAAAAGAATTCACCGAATCTCGTTCCCACCATCCATGTAGGCTTCATGCAGTTACGTGATAGGCCCAGTCCCTGTGGTGGTCCCTTCTGTGCCCCAGGAGGGCCTGAATGGGTGCAGTCATTCCGTAGACAAACTTTCTCCTGATTTCAGGCAGAGGATTAGCATAGCAGGAAAATGGAATGAGGAACCTTGATCTGAGGAAGGTTGGCCACTCTAGCATTTTTAATGAAGCAGATGCTCTCATCTCTTGGAAGTGGCACCTGAATGAAGTATATTGAATTGGGCTTCAGAGCTGGTTTATAGCTGTGCCAGTCCAGCTTATGTGGATGGCAGCTGCTTCTTAGGGATTCTGAGTTCAAAAGGCTCATACGCCCCCACTACACACACACAAAAATACAGAAACTTGTTTGCAGATTTAGTCTAAATTCACAAGCCCTCTTAACAGAAATTTCTGTTTTAGAAGAGGGTTAAAATAGTGTAATCGGGATACTTGGATGCATGTTCTTTTGGACATGACTACTTTATTAGATGGATAGACTCAACTGTTAGATACAACTCCTTTGTGAAACTTTTTGGGGGAAATATACTGTACTCAGCTGCTCGCAGGTGGCTGTGGCTCTGCTGCAGGAGCTCCAGAGGTAGTAATTTTCAATTTGTGAGAATTCAGCTAGGTAGTATTCATTATATTTCTAGAGCATCCAAACACCAGTGCTTTGTAAGGTAATTTGTGTGTTTTGCTTTCATAAATTTTCATTTGGTTTATTGTTAGAAAGGGACATATATTTTACGCACCTCATGTTTGATGGTTTGAATAAAGCCACCCCCTTGACCTGTTCTAATTAATCAGCATTACTGAACGTTTTAAAAATGTAAGCCACAGCTAAATACGTGGATAGATGTCAAAAAGATGAATATGGCAGTGAAGTATATTTTGTAATAATATAATGACAGTTGCTATAGAACTCAGGAATTTCTAAACCAGCTAGCAATGCATTTCTTAATCCTTTCTTAAAATCTGTATTAGTCGTTTTACTCATTACCTATGAGTTATAACAAAAGTAGAAGACATTGATGGAAAGCTTGTAATACCGTGTAATAAAATATTTTTGTGTATTTACAATGACAAAAATGCAGTGTAAATGCATTCCTGTTCTGACCAGAGGTATTTTTTGATGGAGGGAATATATATAATTTTCTTGAAGTAGACTACCAGGGTTTGTTTCTTATTTCAAACATTAATTTTCCTTGTCCATTTTCTGACACCCTCCTCTATGTCTAACAAAGTATTCATTGAGTGTTTAAAAATTCTTGTAGGATGTTCAGCCTAACATTAAACTGTATCTTGAAACCTGTTTTCTAAAAAACCTTTGAGGAGTTAGGTTTTGTTTAGCTGGTGTTCACTTCTCTCTCTCCCTCTTTTTTTTTTGTTAAACTCCATCTTTGTCGACCACATCTGTCCATGTTTAACGGGTGGTATTAGCATTTTGAGCTACAACAGCCTGCACAGTCTGTGCAACATCCCTGGCTTGTGTTGTCCTCCCATATAAAAACAGATACTGTGTATGTCTTTTTTAAGACTTACAACACACACTGCATTTTACTCTTTTTAAAATAACATCTGGGAAACCGAGAAGCTTCTTTTGAAGGATTACATTACAGCTTTGATTTTTATTTATAAAACATAAAGGACTAATATATATCAGTTAGGACATTTTGCTTCCAAAGTGCATTGTAGCAAAATAATTGGAAGGCAGTTGTGGTGTGAAATATATGACAGCTTTACAGGACATAAAAAGCAGCTTTTTCTTTGTAATAGTGTAATTGCCTTAAACCCCACAATCATAATTGTTATCAAAAAATAATCCCAAGGAAAGGCTAATATAAGGTGAGCAGACTATTATAAGAGCTCTAATACACTCAATTCCTTGAACAGCAAATGCAGCCCCTCAATCTCCCAGTGCTTTTAGTGTCAGTCAGAGAGCACTCAGTCATTTCTGTGCATCAAGCCTGCAGTATTGATTTTTCCACTGACTGAAACAGCCATATAAGCATAAATTTTGCATGAGGCTTTCACTTTGTAGACTCTCCTTTGGTCAGATGACACATGATGTGAACATGAAGACTGTATAATAACAATGCATGGTCAACCTGCAGGCATTAAAGCGTGGTCTCTCACAGCTTTGAAGGACAAAAGCTGGAATGGTGCATCTCTGGTGTGATAGAAAACAAATATCATTTCCATCTTGGCAGCCTGCATTCAATTTTATACTCTCACTCTCCCCCCCCTACACTTTCACGTTCCCCTTTTAGAGAGGAAATGCACACACGCGCACACACAAACACGTATAGACATAAAGTGTACTTATCGCTGATATCCAGTCCAGATAAAAATCAGCTCTATGGAAAAGCAAAGCTGTGATAATAAGTGTGCATCAAACTTGAGCCCTTTGCTGTACTTGCCTTCTGCTTTTCTTTGGTGGTGGTGTGTTCTTTTGTTTTACAGTTGATGCCATTTCTTTTAAGTCAGCCCTTGAGACTAAATATTGTACAACAGTGTTTGATAACATCTTGTATCATGCTGAAAAACCCTTATCTAAAGATTCGGCCTTCTGATAGACAGGCAGGAGTGAAAACATTCCTTAATAGCAACGTTGCTTTCATCTCATTGCTGCCCTGTTGAAGTTCCCCTGCTCATTAATATTCCCACAGTCACTCTTTCTCTCTCTCTCTCTCCCCCCCCGATCTTTTATTGTTTAAATGTTTAGTGCAACATACGTTCATCCTGTTATGGGATCTGTCAATGGAACGAGACACAGGAGTAATCCTAACCAGCATGAGTCTGAAATAACGGTACGAGGAGTAATTTCTCACTAAGAACTGCAGCAGTGCATTAACTATTTCTTAAAGTGCATTAAACTGCAGGCAGTTGATGTAATTAATTTATAATATAATGCAACACGGCCTCTTAAAATTAAGTTGAACTGACCCAGGGGAAAATTCGTCTGTAAGCAAAAAGCTCACTGATAAGCCAGTTTTAGTTAGTCAAAATAAGAGAGTTGTTTCATCCTAAATAACAAGCACAAGAGGAGAGCGGGCCCTACTGTAATGAATAATTGCGAATGAATGCTGTTTTCATTTTGTAAAAGGATCCCAACATAATCATTGCACAGCAACATGATTATTCCAGCAGTGACAGATGTTAGAAACACTGCTTCTGTTTCTATTTATGCAGAATCCAGATAAATGTTTAATGTTTAAATAGTAGGAGTTAGTCTGCAGTATAGGCAGATTGGTCTTCAGTACGTTAAAAGAAGAGAGTCATATTTTTTCATTTGAAAATGCTCCGCCAGGGAAAAAAAAAGCTTTGACCTCTCTGGTCAGAGGGAGTATTTCAGATTTGTTTTCCTCCTCCTCACACAACTCTGCCTGTCTCCTCTCTCGAGGTTTCAGTAACATACTGATCTGAATACAGTGACTGTGAACATGCTACCTTTCCCTAATAGGCAGAGTTGTGAAAGGACTGTTGAATTTTTTTCAAGTTGAACGTATCTCGGAACATGAAGGGGGAGGTTGATTTTGTTACATTTTGGGTTTTAACCAAAGGAATGACGGTATTACAGTGAATTGTTTTCTCTGAAATGAGCTTTTTTCGAAAAGTACAATGAGCATAATGACGCTTTGCATATGTGAGCTTCACTACAGACACCTGTTGGACTGGGAATACAAGAAATACAGGTCTAGGACAAGAGCGTGTTTCGGATTTTGAGTAGTCCTAGGAGTTAGAGGCAGGTTCACAAGTGCCCTCAGATACAAATATATCTATATACTATAGTTCACAGTGCAGAAATCTGGTCAGATGAGAAAAGCATTAAAAGTTGTACTGAAAAAAGAAAACAACCTGCCAATTTTAACAGAGAATTGCAGGATGATAATAGAAATAATTCTCAAATGTGACTAATATTTGGCTTTTAAATAATTCTTTAGGCATCTGAATTCATGGACAGTTTTTAAAAGGGCCCTAAGCGAAGATATTTGTATTTCCATGGTGGAAGTTGTAGCTCTGAGCATTTTTGATGGCTGGCTTTTAAACACAAATATACAGATTTAGAGACAAGGAGGGGACATTTTTTAAGAATCTTGGCTGAGTGGCTAAGCAAAAAGCTAAACCGAGTTAGGTTGTGTCCCTATGTTTGCTGTAGGAAGGCTATGTAAAAATCTAAGTATCATAAAAGAGAAAATTTGAAGACAAAGACTATCTGCTTATTTCTGCCGACGTGGGCTGAGTTTTGTATCTTCTCCCACATAACTACCAGCCTAAATTCAGTGTAGGCAACAGGTCTCGTTGTTTGAGAAGCATTTGGTGGCATATTCAGAAGGGTTAACTATGCTTTAAAATGCATTTTGGTTATGCTAGCCCAGCAGGTTATCATCTGAACATTCTGACCCTCCATAATGTCGCAAGTCTGGCCAGCTTCAGTTCTGAAGGGTGGAAATCTGTCCTTTCATGAACACTGGATCTCCAAGAACAAAGTGCAGGCACCCTGCATGTTGCACTGCACTGCTGCTCCCGGGGGGGAGCAAGGACTCTGGGTTACGACTGTCCATAGGCCGTCTGTTTGTGAGATTGGTAGAAGCAGAAGCAGAGGAGGTGTGTGTGGAGGCTGTTGTTTTTAAATCATTAAGGTGTATGACCAGGTGAATAGCTTGCACGCTATGACCCTTGTACCAGCGAGTGCAGTGCAGGTGAAAACAGAATATGGATGCACTAGCAAATGCGAGATGAGATTTGGATCCTCTCTGAATCCAGCTGAAATTCTAGGATCCAGATGGCTACTTCCTATGATCCAGTTTAGATAACAGGATGTATGTTGTGGCATTTCCCTTTCTGTGCCCCTGTTTAGACAGAGCTGAGCTTTTTCACTGCGTTGCAGAATAATGGTGATTGCCATCAGAGAGAAACTTTTCAATGATTTAAGTGAACTTTAAGTAGTCTAATTATTAAATTGCCTCTTGATTGACTGAGTGAAAGGTGACTTTCAGGAATCTGATGCTATTCTTTATTCCAGTAGAGGTTTCTCTCAGATTTACTGGTGTTTGGGAAGCAGATAAGAGCAGTAGTTCATCTGTTGTAAAATAGGAAACAACTGCATACGCATTTTTAAATTTGTGACATTAATCACTAGTTAAAAGAGGTAAGTCCCAGAGCTACATCCTGGGTTCCTTTCACACAAACATTTGATTGATTTAACAGTATCTATAGCTTTACCTATTCCTATACCTGTACCTAGAGAGGTATGTCTCCTTATATAGATATACTTACACACTCCTAATCATGCAAACACTTACTTAAGTACCTAATATTAAGGAGAGAGGCAGTTCAACTGAGTCATGCTGAGAAAACATATTTGTAGAGTCTGAGGTAAAATTGCCAAGTCAGTGGTTTTCTGAATTACCAAGTATAGTTAAGTAGTAATGGAGGGGTGGAGGGGGGAATTACATTTCAGTGTTTGACATTAAAAGAGTCAACAAAAAACAAGCCTATATTTGAACTGTTTCAGAAACAAAGGGTCACAGTTGAAGTATTATAACTATTTGTTCCTTGTTTTCTCCTAGCTGATTTGAAATTATTAATGAATTTATGGGAACTTTAGCTGTGCAGTGTGTTGCTAAGCACTATTCATTTCCATGAATTTTGCATTTTGGTGTAGTGGAGGTACGGTGCAGCCCTCAAAGAGCATGATTCTTTGAAATCAGATGTTGGTCATACTACTTGTAAACTGGGGAAAAAAAAAAAAAGAATGTGTAAAACTTCTGCTGAGAAGGAAGGACAAGTGGTATGGGTTCCCTGAAAATGTAGGCGATAGGACTTGTGGAAAAAAATTGAAAGATTTTTAATAATAAAGTTGCTCAGGGAAATAATCTGTATGAGATGAAAAGCTGCTTGGAAAATGAAGGAAAATTTTACAAGGGTGAGAAAGCAATGAGGAGAAGAGAGAAGATGGTTGTTACCTGTTGTAGAAACTCAACATGGCATAGCAAAAGGTAATTCAAGGGGAAGTACACCTATGTACCTTTTTCTTGCTCTGCATTTCTTTCAGGAAACAAAGATCTTTCCCATCTTGCTCCTTTGAGGTGCTGGCAGATCTGTCAGAGTGCTTTGGGATAATTTATACATATAATGACTGTACATGTGAATAATTCATACTTCTGTTCAACTGTTCACAGTTTATAAACATGAAAGTAAAATACTTAATTCATTTTCTGTTACCTCGTGCAATGTTAAGAAAGTCTCTTTTAGCATTTGGCTACTTCTGTTTGAGTAGCTGGTTTGCAGGTGATCCTTAGCCTAGGGTAGTGGTGAACACTGAAAGCCACCAAATCTTTGAAGCAAGAGTAAAGGGAACAGGTTTCAGAAAAGGTAGGTTAGAGGAATGCTGTAAGAATCAACCAAAGCCTATTGAAATTAAGAGGAATTAAATTAGATTTGTAATTAGGAAGCTAGAACCTCATCTCATATAAATTGGTAGAGGGTTTTTGTAATAACTGAGAGCCTGGTATGCAGAGGTACAGTAGCAAGATATATCTCAGACCTCCAAAATATAGATTAATTTTTATATGATTAAGTTCATAGTTTGATCCAAGCCATAACAATATCCTCAAGAATACTGAGATACAGACACCGAAGAGATTGTGCTCACAAGTCAGTGTAAATCCAAAACAGCTCCATTGATTTCAGCGGCACTTCTGTGCCTTGGAGCGATGTGAGTGAGGAGAGATTTTAGCCAATACCTGAGCAAATAAGCAGAGAGGTCATAGCACTCATCTCCTACCTATAGAAAATGCTATAAAGTTCAAAAATAGTAAGAAATTTATGTCAAAGGCATAATTTTACTGAAACGGGAATCAGGACATTCCAGGTATACAGGTATAGTGAGTACCTGGGAAGACTGATAAATCACCAACCTCAAAACCCAAATGTACTTTCCAAACAGAATAAACAGTGTTATATTTCTTACTATGTGCTGCAAGATAAGGAGCTCTTAAAAATTACATTTTTATGAAGCTCCATGAAGGTAAAGAAGGGGAAAAAGTAATAAAGAGAGACACAATTAAATTAAAAGTCCAGAATTATAGAATTCCTCATCAAATCTTCTTCAGAGTCTAATGAATCATTCAATTCCTTTTCATTCGTCTTTTCTAGTTCTCTCCTCCAGGCATTTAAAATTGCTTTGCATCGTCATAGTCATAAAAAAGAAATTTATGTCCCTCAGAAAGGATACGCAGTTTTCAAGGAAGTAATATAGACATGTCCAATTCGAGATCAGCATAGACCACTTTCAAAGAAATAAGTCTTTTCCAGGAAGCCTGAGTGGCTTTAGCAATATCTGGGTAAGTAGATATATGCTTAGACAGAGCATAAACCCTTGTGCCAGGTTTAAAATTCATCTTCCCACCTCACATTAGAGGGAGTACCTGACTGAGGTGCAGGAATGAATTCTCGAGGTGTTTTCCTCCTTCACTAGGAGAGCTGAGAAGGACGGGGGAGTGCCAGAACTGAAACTGGAGGTGAGCATCACATGTAGCCTCTAGTAAAACCTTGACTCAGGATGTCTGGAGATGGCTTCTCCAGAAAGGCTCATAATCCCAAAGGTGGTGTTGCTGCAGCCATTTCCTGGGTTGAAAAGTCTAGCAGCCTTGCATTGTCTGTTGAAATAGAGCTGAAATTTCCAAGTCGGTTTACGGCGTACAAATGCCTCATCTTTCCACCTAACTTCACCTGAGACATGTATTTTTGGAACATGGTCCCCCTAAGTGCCGTTGGGGGTTAATGCACACAGAGAGGCACCCACAGAAACTGAACAAGCTGACTGAGGTGTGAGTCACTCACAAGAAGTGCCTGTAATTTTCCACTGGCTACCAATGGCGTCTAAGATGAATTGAGGTGCACAGATTTAGATGGGTGAGTTTCACCTCAAGTGTCACCACATTTTAGAATGATTTTTACAGAATACAAAGGTAGCCATTCCTTTTGTGCAAAAGGTTTTCTTACCAAAACTCTCAGCTCTTTGGATAAAGGAAAATAAAGATGGTGAACTGAAAGCCATAAGCTCCAAATGCCTCAATTTTTAGGTGACCGGCCTGAGATACGCCTCAAGTTGCAAGTACATCTAAAATACCTGTGGTCATAGCTGTACTAGTAACTAAGTTGAGAGTATAACTTTGGGTCTAAATTATGTGCTGTATTCTGGAACCACTGGTGCTTTTTCTGTTGGGTTACTTTTCTGTTCTGGTTTAAGTAAACAGCAGGGAGGACTATGCAAGTAAAGTATGTATATATTTCCAGACATATCATTCTGAATGCTTCAAAGTCCTATAGAATAGTCATCCCATAAACAGTAATGTGGTTGGGGTAGTTTCACCACCGTGGTCTGATTTTTCAAGGAATCGGAGGAGGTTGTGTTTGGTCCCGTACGGCCATGTATGCTGAACCCATGTCTAGTTGGTGAAAGCAATGAGCTGCCTTCACAGATCTTAACTGAGGCTTGGTTTCCATAAGTGTCATTTTGAAAGACAATACAGAGTTGTTTGTTCGTTGATACTGATTTTTGTCTCCTGCTTACCTCACCCGCCTGCTGCTTCACAGCAGTTCCCATGAGTTAACTTTGTCCAATGTGTCTTTTTTGAGAGGAACAACTTTCATTTGCTGCAGAAACACATGCTGCAGAAACAAGATATCCCTAAGCAGGGAATGAATGGTAAAGAACTGCCTTAATGTGCATAGCCCAGTATGCACAAGTAGGACATTCAAGAAAGACAGGGATCTGCTGGAGAGGGTCCAGCAAAGGGCTACGAAGATGATTAGGGGATTAGAACATCTCTCATATGAGGAAAGGCTGAGGGACTTGGGTCTCTTTAGTCTAGAGAAAAGAAGATCGAGGAGGGATCTTATTAACGCTTACAAATACTTAAAGGGAGGGTGCCAGGGGGATGGGAGCAGTCTTTTTTCAGTGGTGACCAGTGATAGGACGAGGGGTAATGGGCACAAGCTTGAACATAGGAAGTTCCATCTTAACATGAGGAGGAACTTCTTTACTTGAGGGTAGTGGAGCACTAGAACAGGCTGCCCAGAGAGGCTGCAGAGTCTCCCACTCTGGAGACATTCAAAACCCGCCTGGACGCCGTCCTGTGCAACCTGTTGTAGGGTGACCCTACTCTGGCGGGGGGGTTGGACTAGATGATCTCCAGAGGTCCCTTCCAACCCTAACCATTCTGTGATTCTGTGATTCTGTCTGACATACTGATTTTTGTGACTGCTTCTACTTTTTTAATTTCCCAAACTTGATTTGATCACTAGCCAGCCTGTAGATAATGCAGAAAATGGTACAGAATCCTAAAGCCTGTTGCAGCTAGGTTTTGTTTGACTCTTTGGCGGATTTGCAGTGTAATTCATATCTGACCAAGCTTATATATCTGCTGACCAGGAGTATTTTGGCCTGTTCCCTCTGACTTCTCATTGACACTGAGCACTGTGAAGGCTCCCATGAGTTTCACATTAACACTAACCAGCTCTCTGAGATTAAAATTCACCCAGTCACATACATATAAACAAAAGCCCAATCTCACATCCATATGAATGCCTCAAAAAGTTCAGTGAATGCAATTCTAAAGAAAGATTTATTTGGTTTTCAGGAAAGGGGGAAAGCTGATTTTCAACAACATGAAATAATAGTTACTCTTTATTCAAAAGTATATTTCATCTTTAACATTTATTTTCACTTGAGCAGATTGCTAATGACCACTCATTTCTTCATAAAAAATGACTCCACTACCTCTTACAAAATCTGTATTTAAAAAGGCATTGATAAATTGAAGGGAGTTCAAGAAAGAGAATCAAAAATGATTAAAGTGCTGCAAGTATTGACTTATGACTGAAGATTAAAATAATTGAATGTGTGTGGGCTTGCTAAACAGTTCTTACACCTTAGTTCTCAAAAAAAGTAGGTGTTTAATTCTTTTTAATTCAAGTTTTAAAATTGAGTCAATGCTCAGGAAGAATGATCTAATTGTAAAGTGGAAACACTTTTCAATTTAAAGACTCGAAGTTTGTTTCTCCCATAGCTACCTGTCTTGCAAAATTCCTTCCTTCTTAAATATTCTCATTGCTATCAATGAAGTATTTTCAGGATAAACAACTACATAACTTTAGTAAACATGACAGAACTTAATCTACTAAAAGCAAGCTTTGGAGAAATATATTACTTGAATACAGCTCTGAATTCCCCATCTTATGTGTGTGACAATAAAGATTCAGCTCATCAGATTAAGAGAGCATTTAGAAATGAAGAACAGTTCATGTTTGGTTCTGAATCTGGATCTGGTGTCGTGATGTGACTCACCTTTGTTGACACACACAAAAAAAGAGGATATCATATTATGCTGCAGTAGGACTAACAGATAAAAGTAAACAAGAGCAAACCAGCTGTGAACCCAATCCTCAGTTTATTGTTTCCCTACTTTGCAACTTAAGTTCTCTGTCATGAAGCCACTATCATGTGAGGAGCAAGAAGAAATCTTGGAAAAGGGATTTATGATTTTCAGCCCTGAGTAAGAGCCCTGTTTGACTGATAATAAAATTTGTGTGGAGATAGAATCATAGAATCATCTATGTTGGAAGGGACCTTTAAGATCATCGAGTCCAACCATTGACCTAACACTGCCAAAACCAACACTAAAACATGTCCATAAGCACAACATCTACCCATCCTTTAAATACCTCTAGGGATGGTGATTCAACCACTTCCCTGGGCAGCCTCTTCCAAGGCTTACTAACCCTTTCTGTGGAGAATTTTTTCCTAATATCCAATCTAAACCTCCCCTGGTGCAACTTAAGGCCATTTCCTCTTGTCACTTTTTACTTGGGAGAAGAGACCAACCCCCACTTCTCGACAACCTCCTTTCAGGTAGTTGTATAGAGCAATAAAGTCTTCCCGGAGCCCTCTTTTCTGCAGACTAAACAACCCCAGTTCTCTCAGCTGCTCCTCATAAGGCTTGTGCTCTAGACCCCTCACCAGCTTCGTTGCCCTTCTCTGGACACACTCCAGAACCTCAATGTCTTTCTTGTAGTGAGGGGCCCAAAACTGAATGCACTATTTGAGGTGCCGCCTCACCAGTGCTGAGTACACTGCGGCAAACACTTCCCTAGTCCTGCTTATCACACTATTCCTGATACAGGCCAGGATGCTGTTGGCCTGCTTGGCCAACTGGGCGTGCCTTTTAATTTAGTAGCAGACACACCCCAAATTACCTTGATGGCTCAACTAGTCCTCCATCTCATGACATCCCAGAGTATGTGGAAATTAAATCAGTAGAAAAGATTTGTGAGGGCCATGATGAGTTTTGCAGTGGGGTGGGACATCAGAATCAGTTTATTAGGAAGGACTGTTAAAATGTTAGCAATTATTACAAAGAAATGGAGAGAACAAAACCAAAAAGCATCATGATGCTACTTTTCAGGTACATAGTTTGCCCACATGCTGGGTATCTTACCCAGCTTTGGTTACTGACCCCAGACACAGGATATAATAGAACTAGGAAGACCCAGAGTAGGGTGATGAAGATGTTCAGAAGTGAATGCCAGGCTTTAGACAAGAGCAAACTAAATAGATTAGTTTTCTTCACTTTAAAAGAGAAAAGAGAGTAGGGTATGGAAATTTGCAAGCCATGAATTGCATAGAGCAACTAAATAGATACCAGTTATTGAGCATGGGCTGCCCCTGGAAAGTGTCTGAGAATAGCTTCAAAGCAAGCAAAAGGACATACTTTTTCTCAGAGTGTGTAATTTAATTGTGGAACTTGTAGCCACAGGGAGCTGTGGAAGCAAAAAGTATAAATGAGTTCAGAATGGGACTAGATACATTAATGAAGTATTGGCTTGGTGGTTTTTCATAGTAATTAAATTCAGTGGTTTAGATGTGACCCCAGGCTGAGGAAGTCCCTTGACTGCTGATTTCTGGATCCTGGGATAATGTGCCAAGGGAAGGATCACTCTAACAGTGCCCTCAAACATCGTAAAAGTCTGTCAACAGCCACCATTGGAGACTGTATACCATGTTAAATAGGTCTGATGCCATGCAGTAAATCTTATGCTTTCATGAAACAAAAACTCCGACTCCATTTCCCTGACTCCTATCCACACATGGTTTATTCCTTATATGAATATCCTCAGGGACCCAGATCCTGTGTCAACACCTTAGAGAGGGAAATTTGTATCAGCAATAGTGATATAAATATATGCCTTTGCACATTATGTCTCAGGTGGATTTCTAAGATATAGCTATGTGGTTTTCCTCCCTATTGTTATGATTTACAATAAGCAATCTCACTCAAGAATAAGGACACTGTGAAAACTTTGTAAGAGAGGTTCCTTGCCTTGGCAAAGAAATTACAGAACTGTTCAAGTGCCATGTTTTGAGGGAGGACCTCCTTTTTTTAATGTGGGGTGTTTTTTTTTTCTTCTAATATAAATTTCATAGGAAAAAATAGTTTTTTTCTGGTTCTGAAATGCTGGTATTTGTCCCAAAGTGTAAATGGTTTCTGAAATGGTTCCATCTGTCTGTGAGACAGTACAAACTAAACAGGCCACTGTAGTGTTGTCAGTGAGTGATAGAAGCTTTCTGTAGACAAGTTACTGTGGTTTCCCTCCTTTAAATCTCTTCCCATCATAATTCAGTTGGTAGGACCTGGCACAGAACACAAGATTGGCAAGAAGACTTCCCTTATTGTGTTGGGCCTTTGTAAGTCATATTTTTTCCCTACCCTGTTTCAAACATCTCCTGTAATTCTTGGTCTTTAAGTGTATTTGTTTTATATATTATTCTGAAATATAAATCAAAGAACTGAAGAAAACAGACACCCTAATACCTATTAGAAATGTGAGGCAGCACATACTGTTCTTTTCCTGTTGTAACAGTCTTAAT
Source organism: Charadrius vociferus (assembly GCF_000708025.1). Lineage (NCBI taxonomy): Eukaryota > Metazoa > Chordata > Aves > Charadriiformes > Charadriidae > Charadrius > Charadrius vociferus. The sequence goes on from NW_009647575.1 coordinate 490,276, forward strand.
CCGCACCTCTTTTTGCTGTTTGTTGTTGTCTTTCTCTGTGTACATCTAATTTAGACTGTAAGCACCTCAGGGGCAGGGTCTTGTCATTCTAGTTTTCTGTAAAGCATCGGGTTCACCTGTGGTGATGTATAAATAATAATAATAAAAAAATGCTGAACCACATCACTCAAATGGGAAAGGTGTCGAAATGGATCCAAGCAAGGACTTTTTGATTAATAACCCCCATACCTCTTACTTGCATTCATGGTAACTTTGTGGAAAATAAGATGCACACCTGAATAAACAGAAGTATTTGGTTGGAGTTTTGTTTTGTTTGTTTGGGTTTTTTTTTTTTATTTGTTTGGATTTTAAGACATAATAATCTATGTGTTTGGAACAACTTCAGAGCCTGGGGCTACTTACCTTACTATCCTAGTTATCCATCAAGATGGAATCTTGGATAAAATAATAGAAAGTTAATACCGTAAAAAACTAAAGCGTTGGAATTAAATTTTTCCTAACTGGCACTGGTTTTTGTAGAAGATATATTTCTGGTATTTTGATGACCTTCAGTCAACCGAAATAATTTGTCAATAGGATAGGTGTGTTTTTGATGCCCTGCTGGAAAAGGTGCGTTTTCTTCAGTGAGACCACAAAGATGCAGTGACTGCTGCTCTATAATGTCCTGGTGGACACCAGACTCTGTACGTTGTGTAACCTCCCTAAGCCAGGTCATACCTGGCTGGGGAGTACAGGGTTGACTTGCCATCAGCACAGTAAAGGCTGTCTTCCCATGTCTGCACAAAGATGCGATAGCTAATGCATATTAGTGCTCTAACAGTAAAACAAACAAACGAACAAACGAAAAGTACACACACAAAAAGCAAGAACAAACCCACAGTCTCACATCTGCATTAAGGCATTTAATTTTGCATCATGCAATGTTATCAAATGATAAAACTGCCCAAGATCAGGGCTGAGCGTATGTCACACTGAATGGTGAAACGGGAAGTAAAAGCTTATTGGGAAGTACTAAATCGAGGTAAACTCTTTTAACTGCCTTAAAACTGGTGAGTGGAACTATTTCTATGTGCAGACAAGAGAAGGGAGTTTGTGTCGCTGTTAATAGCACTACTAAGATCCTCACAAAAACAGCTGAAGACTTTTGATAGACATCCATCAGAAATGGCTGCATTGGCAAAGATATAGGAAAGAGATTGAAAAATAGCTGGAGGGCTGGAAAGTTTGCTTTACATCTGGAAACTAAAAAAGTCTGTTGTCTCTAGCTGTAAAAAGAGAAAATTAATCACAGCCTACAGATGCCTAAATGAGGGGAGCTTTTGTGCTTACAGTAAAAGACTAACAGTAAATCAGTCTAGCAGACAGAGCTATAGCTTTGGATGACAGGAAGCTGAAGTTATATGGTGAAAAGATGCATTTTGATAAAAGCCATGGTAATTAACCATTGAATAGTCAGGACTGTGGTGAATTTCTGTCCTTGAAGTATTTAAAACAATACTCTGATACCCAAAAGATTATCTCATGCAAGTGGAAGTTGTGCTGCTCAGATGAGTATCAAAACGCCTGTCAGGTATGTATGGGCAGTGCCATTGTGCTCAGAAGGGTTATTTAAGGTCTTTAAATTAAAGACATGCCAGAATCTTTGCTGGGTCAATATTAAGAGTTGTCTGTCTCCTCCCCCTCACCCCAGTTATCTTTCGTGACTGTTTTGTAAGTTGAAGCCCCACCTCACACAATACAAGTTTGATTAGCTGAATCTGGCTTCCTCAATGCTCCCTCTTGTCTCCAGCAGAGCTGCATGTCTCTTGTTATTTATTTTATGCATTAAATGCTTACAGTATGCTTGGGGCTGTACAAGACATAAATATAAAGGGAGTCCATGCCGTGTAGGACTTACTGCGTGGAAGGCAGAGAGGAGTAATAGCTTGGGTGTACAGTACTGGTTGGTTGTTCAGAAATAATGCATTATTGTTTCAGGAATAGGTTGATGCTGGAGTCCAAGAGCATGGGTCTGGGGAATGGGCTGGGATGAAGAGGAGGTAACCAAGGCTTGAACAACAGTTGACAAGTCAGGGACAAGATGTGGGCAGTTAGGGAGCAGAAGTCAGCAGAGGGCACAAAAGGGACATAGAGTGCCACAGGGTGATAGGTACACGTGATAAGAATTAAGATGTGAATTGCAGTCTGGAGCACAGTTATACAGATCCTGGAAGTGAAGGTGTTGTTTAAACTTGAGATAAGCATGAGAACCACAAATTACTAAATTCAGCAGAGATGCGGAGGCAAGAGCAAGTCTCTCCCCTGCCAGAAGATTACTGATCTTTAGTCTGTTTTACAGAGGAAGTTGTACCAAAAGCTGTTAAACGGCCTGTATACAAATGGCATCAAGAGGACAGTTGCAGGGGGGATAACCATCAAATATTTATATTTATGATTTCCTTGAATCTCTAGAATCTCTGTTGCCTGACTTCATTCCAAGTCCTTCCTGTCTTCAGGATAATCATGTTTGTACTGTAGTAAATCTTTTGTCTTCTCTTTATGTATTGTACATAATAAACACCGCCATCAATTTATTTGGTGGTCATTTCAGCTGCTGGAAATATTTCATGTCACAGGTAGATCTGATTTTCCACATAATCTGAATCAGTAACACTCTGACTTATTGTTAATTCTTTCAACTCAACCTCACGATTACATGGGGGCTCTGAGCTCAAATTATGTCTAACAGCTTTTGACATTTTGGATGTAAAGTCATGAATACCTGCAAATTGTTTTCTAGCTGATTTGTGTGTCTGTACTTTGGGCAGAGAAGAGGAAATCTGTAATGTCATAAAATAGCCCAGGTGTGCAGAAAGCCACAGTGACAGGTCTAACAACCTTGCTTACAGATTTCACACGTGGAGTGAAACAACATACCAAAGAAAGGGGACTGGAAAACATTTCTGTTACTTAAAATAATTGCATTATTCATAGGACAGTAGTTTGTAGTATTTGTAGCTATTCAGAAAATGCAAACTTAATTTTTCTTGACCTAATTCCAGCACGCTGTTCAAAACCCATTTTGTTTAATATATTTTTATTATGTGGCTTGAAGGAGAAACTCATTCCTCACATAGAGTGCTCCAGTGCTTCAAGACTCATGTAACTTGTTTAATCGTGATAGTTATTTGATAACATTATCTAGTAATCACTTTATCAAACTCTGATGATCGCCCAGAAGCAGCTTTGAGCAGGGTTGTTGAGAACAGTATGGATTGATGAAGACAGAACTATTTGTTATTACGCACGGAGCTCTATGGCTTGTGGGCAGTAAATGGCACTGCTTTTCAGATTTGAAACTCAAAAGATATATTCACTTCAGTATAACACTGCATTACATCTTCTGAAAAGGGAGACTCTTGCAGTCCATAACTTCTCTTGTTCTCCTCCAAAATAAAAAGCAAAGATATACAGAAAAGTGCAAGTCACCTCTTTCCCATATTTTGCAACTTCTTGCGTGTGCTTTATTTGTAGATTCTTTTCCGTCTTGGAGAATCAAACAACGTTGTTGGGGTTTTTTTGTATATTATAAGCTGCAGTGAATAACATATACTTAACAAAATTACCCACTGCATTTGCTGTGAGCAGCACCCCAGTTCCTTTTCACTTCTGACAAGAAGAACACTATAGCCAAGAAAATCGCCGACCTCCATTTCCACCTCCCTTTTATTTGGCAGAAAACAGTCAAGTTTGCCATTGGCTTCCTTTAGCATTGTTCAGCTCATCTGGTATGAGATCACATTAAAGAAGATTGTTGCAATTTGTCTCATCTTGTTGTGAAAGCACATACTATCCCTATGCACTCAAGCCATACTTTAAGTATGAGTGATTGAGTGGACCTAAAGAATGCTGAGTAAATATGCTGCTGCAATTAGGGCTTGACGAAAAAAGTGTATTCAGTATTTTCCATCCCTTTACCATTCATATATAAAAGGTATACATGATCTTTCCCCTGTACACACAAAACTTAGCAGATAAAATAGCCTGGAAAAATTTATCATATTGAGGGCCATTTTCTGTACTGGTTTACCTGCAGAACAACACAAAACAAAAGAGAATCTGGCCCTGTGAATATTAAGACCATCATTACTAAACTAACCTTCTAAAACTCTCATTTTTCTTTGCATTTTGTGCACAAAGCAAGGATGTCTGAAACACATTATTCTAGAAAAGGGTGCTGCAAGATAGGAATCTCTTCTCCATGTCATGCAACGGTTTGATTTTGCATTTAAATAACATCTTCCACCTAAGATCTTGCAAGTTTTTAAAGCTATTAATTTAGCTTCACAACAGCCCTGTAAAGAAGTTACAAATGAACAGTAGATAACAGTAGATGTAATAGTAGATAACTTAATAATAGGTTTATCTTTCTTCTGTGGTCACAGAAACCAACACAAAGCCCTGTTTTATTTTCTGGATGAATATTAGTTTGTGATGCTTGCGGTTTTTTGGATGGCAAACTAAGAGAGCTTGGGTTTCATTTTCAGAGAAAATGAACACCTGAAATTGTTCTTCATTTCAGCTAAAATTCTGAGTGCTTAGGAAGAAAATCAAGCGTGTGTGGTCTCAAGGTAGTTGCCCATAAATAGGGACTATGTGGTCAATGAGCTATTTCAGAAAACATTACCTGAGGTATTTTGTCTCACGTTACACAGGTTATGTCTAGCCACATACATACAGATAGACCCAAGCTCCTCTGTCTTTGCTTTGAGATGGCCAGGTATGAGTTAGTCCAAGTGTGGAAACAGAATGCGTAAAGCTAATGGCCCACAGAGGATTGGTTGAATTTCCAGTCTTTTGCCTGAAATATAATAAATAGCTTTCTTCCTCTTATATTGCTTCAAGGGTGGCTCCAAGCTTTAAATTTTTGACCAGATTCTATAATCAGACTTTCTGTTTTAAATGCCATTACTGTAACTATCTGCTGCTACGTGGAAGACAAAAATTAAAGTCGAGCTATTAAAGCAGCAATAACACCATTATCCGATCCATGATTTAATTGCAGAACAGCAACAGCAGAATGGAGTCTTCAGGGTGCTAATGTCTGTGTCTTGTTGCTCCAGGACTTTGGGAAGAGCTTCTTGCGAGCACATGGCTACCTGACAATGGGAAGTACAGCCATTGTGCTGGCTGCATTGAGATTTTAATGGAAGATGGTGTTGCTCTTTACATTCACCCTTGTTGACTTTACATTGAAGCCAACGGGAGCTTTGTTGGCTGGGTTCAGGATCAAGTCTTAATACCTAACAAACGTGTGTGTTATTGCACAGTGAAGATCTACTTTAGATTCGTTTCCAAGGTACCAGCAGTCAGAAGGACCAAAAACTATTTTAAAAATGCCAAGAGTATGTTGGTGATTAATGAGGAATTTATTTTATTTTGCAGTGTCTCTTATTTAACTGGATGCCTCTGGAGACATGCTTTAAACAGCAAGGCACTATCTTAGACTAGTATGGTAGATTTTCATCTCACGTTGACTCCATTAAAGTAAGCTTCTATAAACAGACATCAATTACAACCAGTTTAAAGGGTTTTAAAATGTAATCCAGCAGTGCCGCTTAACTAAATGAATCCTGAGAACTGATCTCCAGTGAATTAATAGAACAGTGTGTGGAGAGCTCACTATGAATCTGAGTTAATGACTGGAGAAGATCAAATTAATTACAACTGTCTCTGAGGACCTGCAGGGAAGAACTCCCCCGGATCAGCTAAGGTTTGATTAACTCTTCAGGTACCAAATAGAGATTTTCTACAAGTCATTTTTAAGTAATTGCTGGTAAGACAATAGAGTGAGGCAGCCTGATATTTCTCAGGTGGTATGCAACCACTGTGAGAAGTGATGGTGCTCAATTTTCCTGCAAATGTCAATTTTCAATTAAGAAAACAAGGCTAAGTAATTTTTTATTTCTTTTGGCTCTTTGTTTAATTGTGGAATGTATATAAAATATTAAGGCTAATATCACACTAAGATTATAACAAACCCACTATATGGCATTTTCTCTACATGCTAATATAGAAACCATTGGGATGATAGGATCTGATTTTGGATAAACATACAAGATTGAAGCACTAAGGTCCCTCTGAATTTTTGCACACGTTATTGTTATTATTACAACTACTACTGCTACTACTATTATTCTGTAGACAATTTTATTTGATCTTATAGTGTCAAAGAAGGTGTCAGTGAGCAAAATAAGAAGATACAACCGTTGGCTTGTGGCTGTGCTGATGCAGTTGTGATGCCAGGAAGGCATACTGGTCTACTTGAAATGAACGGATCCAGTTCTGAGAAAAGAGATATCCAGGTTACCAAAAAATCCAAGTCATAGCTGATAGTAATTGGCCATCTCAGAAGAAGTGCATATGGGCATGGGTCTAAACTTCAACTTCTTAGAGGCAAACTGCTTCTTGACCTTTCTCCTCTTATCCCCCCGCCTGATACAGCAAACACGTCATTTTGTAGAGCTGTCAGCATCCTTTGTGAGGGACAGACCAACCCAAAGTGTCACCAGAGTTGGCCAGGGCACACTAATATGGGATAGCCCCTGGAATCCAACCCTGTGGCAAACTTCTCTTAGGTTTCTCTACAGAGACTGACCATACATGTACAACTGGAAAGAGACCTCTTTCTTTCCAGAAAGACACGCCTATTTGTACCAGGCAGCATTAAAAGCATGCCTTCGGCCTATGAACCACGTTAGCAGCCTGTAATGGCAACTGGCTGCTGCAGATTTAAATTCATTCTGTCTCCATGCTTTTGAATTACTCAAAGCTTTAAAGAGTATGCTGCTTGCTTTTATATTCAGTTCTTGTTTTTTCCCCACAAAACTGTAACAATAAAATCCTGCAATGCATTCAACTTTACGGTACATTAGGAGGGTAATGGGGGGGCTGTCAAGCGGGAGAGCAAGGAAGGCTAGGCAGCAGATAATTATCAGGGGCCTATAGTGAAGAAGATACATTCACTAAGAAAGGAGGGTGCTAATCAGCTCCTGAACTGTTAGACAGCATTTATAGTATGAATAAGAGGAAGCAATACATGCAATTAAGTAGATGATATATCTTCACATCCAGGAGCAGGCAAGTCACCCAGTCCTGTCTGCCTCATCCTATAACTGAAGCTCCAGAAGGAGTTTAGAGAAAAAGAAGTGATGTGCTAGGTTTCAGCAATTTTCAAAGCACTTTGTAAGCATGGCGAATTAGGCATATGATAGCATGATGGTTACTCTGAAATCTTTCCTATGAAGTGAATACAGTGATTCAGCAAGGAGAACTGCAGAACAGCTTCAACGCTCTGATTTCCAAACACTGACGTCAACATTCTTCCCTCTGTATTTGAGTTCTTCCACAAAATCTATATAGCAAATAGAAAATTCCCAGTGTTAGATTTTGGAGAGACTAGTTTTTCTGCTCTAAAATGTTGCTTTTATTGCATTTTGTCACTGAGTGCACATAACATATGCTGTCTTATCCAGAAAATATACTTTATAGTCCTGTTTGTTTTATAATTTCAGGTGTTTAGAACTAAAAGAGTCATTTGCTTGTCCAAACTATTCTTATTTTTCACCCAGCAGACTCTGGAGTTAAGATGGCATATTTCTTCCAGAAAGGCATCAAATCATGAATTTGAATTCAGAACAATGGAAAGATCTGCTGTTTCCCAGAGATCTCTTTTGCAGTGGCCTTCATTACTTACAAGCTGCTTTATTTCCTGTTTGTATATACCTGGAATTTAGCTTCTGCCTTGAGGAATCTTTTAGTGAAATCAAATGGCCTCGCTCACTATTTGCTTGGTTTTGTTTCAGATGAATTAAAGTCAAATTCTTTCAGTCTGTCACAGTAGTGAACTTTCTCTAACAATTTTAGCAACTCTTTTCCACACATCTTCTATTTTTCAAGAACTTTTTAAGAACTTTTGTCTTTGGTTGCTAAATACAGTGCTCCAGTACCTTTCTCACCAGTGGTTTCAACACAGCAATAATGTTACTCTTGTCCTCTTGCACGTTTCTGATTCCAGTGGTTCTTTGGGATGTAGCTGTGCCCTGGAAGCTTTGCAATGCATTAAAATAAGAAGCTTTAGCTTGCAAGAGGCAGTTCTCCATTTGGAGATATGTCCTTTTACGTTGTCCATTGATATATCATTGTACATTTTGCACCGTGTTAAAATGGATTTGGACCCAGCTTAACAGGTGTGTCACGTTACTTTTTGTGACTGCCCAGTTACTCGCAGTATTTGCCATTTTGCTGTAGTGATTATATATTTACTTGTTGGATGAAAATATTAAATGTTGTGAGAGAAAATGTAAACTCCTTTGGGCATAGCAGCAGTCGTATTCTCCTGTGTCTACTTTTGATCCATGCAGAGACTGTTAAAAATACCCCTTTCAGAGAATTATGCCCAAGTGTCAAGCTGTCAGTTAGCTAGTTCTTAATCCTTTTGACATGTACTATATTGTTATGGTATACGCCTGATTTTCTAAAAAGGAAATCTAAGGAGTTCATGTCATCATGATTTCTTTGTCCAACAAACTTGTAGTTCTCTTGAAGACTGTAGTGAGACTTGTCTGACTAAGCCTGTTTTTCATAAAGCCACATCGATTGGTGCTGTTTATATTCCTGTTTCTTAATTAAGAGAATCCAATACCATCTTTTTCATTATTCTTCTTGGGACTGAAGCCAGGTTAGCATCTTTCTTATTTACAGAACAATTCTGTTTTTTTCTGCCTAATTTTAACAATTTTATCTACCTTTGTCTAATAATGGGTCTGGCACATTACTGGACTTTTTTTTTTTACTCCTAATATACCTTTAAAATCATGTTATTGTTTCTGCTCTTAGGCCTGTCATAATTTCTTCTGGATATTTTAATTTATCACATTGACTCTTTACAGAATAAGCTTTAATTTTAGACCAATTACTTCCTTTTTTTTTTTTTTTCCTATTCGATAGATGTTTACGTTTTTTCTTATTCCTCTCTTTCATTTTCTACTAAACAGGGGTGGGATTTTAGTGAAAGCTATCCTCTTTTCTTAATTATGCCTGTTTGCTAGCAAATGGTGATTTTCATTATATTTTTCCTATATGCTTTTATCTTTTAGTCAGGTTTTGTTCAAATTCTTTCATCTTTCAGTAATTTCTCTTTTGAATCCTCAGCTATAAATGTTAGGAAGTGTTCAGTCCTCTATATGACATCAGGAATCTGATGAACCTAATCTGATCGTGATCTCTGGTCCCTCATCACTCACCAGCATGATGTCCAGATGTTACAGAATCACAGAATCACAGAATGGTCAGGGTTGGAAGGGACTTCTGGAGATCATCTAGACCAACCCCCCCGCCAGAGCAGGGTCACCTACAGCAGGTTGCACAGGACGGCGTCCAGGCGGGCTTTGAATGTCTCCAGAGTGGGAGACTCCACAACCTCTCTGGGCAGCCTGTGCCAGTGCTCCACTACCCTCAAAGTAAAGAAGTTCCTCCTCATGTTAAGATGGAACTTCCTATGTTCAAGCTTGTGCCCATTACCCCTCATCCTATCACTGGGCACCACTGAAAAAAGACTGCTCCCATCCCCCTGGCACCCTCCCTTTAAGTATTTGTAAGCGTTAATAAGATCCCCCCTCAATCTTCTTTTCTCTAGACTAAAGAGACCCAAGTCCCTCAGCCTTTCCTCATATGAGAGATGTTCTAATCGCCTAATCATCTTTGTAGCCCTGTTAATTAATTTTCACCAATCATTAAGAGGTGCAAATTGGGGTTACTGCTTTTTTGGTGAAATATACTTTGTTTCAAAGAATTGTTTGCATGTTTTAGAAACTGTGATTGTTTGTTGGTTTGGGTTTGTTTTTTTTTCCACTAAGTAACTACAGAAATTTATCCCATAACTAAGTAACTACAGAAATTTATCCCATAACTTGCCACTTGTTCCATCCATCCCCTCCCTGCCTTTGTATATGAAATGAAAATACATCTGACAAAAGCATCCTGCCATGACTGGTTGGTTTATAATAGACTCCTGCCAGGGCTTTTATAATAAGAAAATGATCCACATTGCATGGAAATTAAAGGTACAAGGAAATTGTAACTGAAGTTAAGCACTTTCTGAAGCATTTTACTGTTTATGTTACATCATTTGAAGTAATTCAGCATGTGCTGATGTTTGATTGAGATTCAGGCTCCAATATAATTTGATTATGGATTTAAGTATGTGTTTCTCTAATGACATCACCACTATGATGAAGACTAATACCAGTTAAATACAATGATTCCACAGTACATTTTGCCAAAGTGCAAGTATATTCTCTATTGCTTATCTTTTGCTTGTCATTATTAGTTATTTGTGTTACACTGCATTGTTATGTAAAGCACTTTACAACATTTGCACTGCACCAAACAAAGAGCAGTGATTGAGATTCCGTAAATTTAAAGGAAGAGGCACCCTAACTGTTTTGAAACCATAGCAACTTTAGCAGCTCCAGAAAAAAAACACAGATGTGTACAGTACAGTTCATATAGTAGTTACAGTAAACGGTTGACCCTTGTGGAGGATTAAAGAAGGAAGGACTTGGAGTGAGGTATGGAACTATCTCATTTGTAGCTTCACAGAGTGGGGAGTATTTAGGAGTTCCCGGATTGAGAGCAGGAAACTTGGTGGAGAGCAATCACTAGGTAACTGATCCAATACCAGGCTAGGTGACTAGAAAGTGTGAAGCCAGAACTAGGAGGGGGAAAGGCTAAAAAGAAAAGATTGCTAGGTGGCAAGAGTTGAATAGAGAATATTGGAGAAAATAAGTTTAACATTATAGTCAAGCACAAGGAGAGGTTTGAAAATAACAAGGAGAGACATGAACTTGGTGTGGAAGTAGGAAGGTGAAGTGAGAATGATTCATGACGAGGGAGAGTAACAGTAGCTGATTTTGGAGCATCTTTCTGAAATGCAGGTGAAAGAAACTGGATGAAGCAGTCCAGCAAATAGTTACAAGTAGTTGGAAAGGCAGAGAGATGAGAAAGGTGCTTTTGCCCACTGAGGATGAAAGCAAATTATGAAGGTCAGTCAGAAACAAAATCTTCTTGCCAGGGCAAAAGAACAATTCGAGATTACATTGGAGACCTAAGGAGAGGCGATCGAGGTGATGTTGTCAATCTTGACAGAAAAAAGAGGAGAATTAGGGAAGAGAATAAAGTCATTTTTACAATGTAAATCCCTCCTGGCAGGAATCTGTCTTTTTTATTTCTCTGCACAACATCATGCATGTTTATGACTCTGAATCAATCATATGTTCTGCAGATAATAAGCCTGTAATAGCAAACAGGCTCCCAAAAAGAGGGAAGATAGGACAGATTGAATGGAAAGTGACAGTGACGGGGGGAGAACTCTCTTCAGGAATCATGACCTTAGAGACTATAACTGAAGGTGTAACAGTGAATGCAAACAACCCAAAAGAGCTGAGTAAAAACCATGAAAAATTGTTAGGAGCAAAAAGGAAAAACAATCAGCATGTATGAAAAGCATCAAGTAATTAGGGTGATATCTCTGTGCCACAATGCACGAATACGTTGGCAGTCTTTTCCATCTGGTCCCCAACCACCACACTGATTTCTGCCCTAGGAAGGAGACTGGAAGCAGAAAGTGATGGAAAGCCAAGGAATGCTGCATGGAAAAAGAGAAAATGATCAGCTATGTCAAGCAGGTGCATTAGATCAAGATCCCTGAGCTTTTGCTTTAATACCAGCCTGAGCTGCAATACAGCAGCGATCAGGCATCCAGTGTCTGCTGTTACCACACAAAAATATGATTAATGTAGCAAGTGCTACCACAAGTCGCTACTTCATTACTAGGTTGGATTGTAAATGAAAGAACAAATAGTTTTAGGCTTTGAAGGGTCAATTCCAACGCGCCATGCAAAACAACATGCCATCTTCCACCTGCCAAGCATCTAATGTGTCTCAGCACCAGCTGGGTGATGTATCATTTGTGCTAGTCTGTACAGACAGATCAGAGGGAATTCACCTGCTTGGATTGAAGAGCTAGGATCATTTGCTTGGTGTTCAGCTGGTGCCATGAATAATTTCCAGCATCCAGGGAATGATTTCATAGCCACAAAATTATGTGAAAAGCACCAATTCAGAATATTCTGCCAGCAAAGGGGATGCTGCAGGTGCAGCTCCATAGGTGACTCTGAATTATCACAGCTGCAAGATCGCTGTGGTCTTCCCTTATTCTTCTTCGAGAAGCCTCTCACAGCATTCCCGTTGATACGGTATCCATGTTCTCAGCAAGAACAATACTGCACTGGCAAGTATTCACATTGGGAATAATTTTCCCAGGGAATAATTTTCAGTAGCAATAGAAGGAAGGGATTCAGGTATTTACTTACTGTGCATTATTGGGCTTTTCTGTACAACTATTCTCCAATATGCTAGAAATGTATTGTTATTACTTTTAAGCTGAAAAAGAGTAACTAGAGTGATTACTCCTTAACCTGAAGCTGTTCTATACCTGAAAAGGGAGTTATGAAGCCATCTAATGGTTGTGCAGCTGACCAAGTCAATGTACCATAACAACTCTGCCTACATATAATCTCTATAATCATAGAATCATAGAATGGTTTAGGTTGGAAAGGACCTTGAAGATCATCGAGTTCCAACCTCCCTGCCATGGGCAGGGACCCCTCCCACTAGACCAGGTTGCCCAAGGCCACGTCCAGCCTGGCCTTGAACACCTCCAGGGATGGGGCCTCAACAACCTCTCTGGGCAAGGTGTTCCAGTGCCTTACCACCCTCAAAGTTAAAAACTTCTTCCTAATGTTTAATATAAACCTGCCCTCTTCCAGTTTATATCCATTCCCCCTCGTCCTGTCACTACATGACCTAGTAAGAAGTCCTTTCCCAGCTCTCCTGTAGGCCCCCTTTAGGTACTGGAAGGCCGCAAGGAGATCTCCCCGGAGCCTTCTCTTGTCCGGGCTGAACAGCCCCAACTCCCTCAGCCTTTCCTCATAGGAGAGGTGCTCCAGCCCTTGGATCATCCTTGTGGCTCTCCTCTGGACACGCTCCAGCAGGTCCATGTCTTTCTTATGTTGAGGACTCCAGAGCTGGATGCAGCACTCCACGTGGGGTCTCACGAGAGTGGAGTAGAGGGGCAGAATCACCTCCCTTGACTTGCTGGCCACAGGTCTTTTGATGCAGCCCAGGATCCGGTTGGCCTTCTGGGCTGCGATTGCACATTGCTGACTCATGCTGAGCTTCTGGTCAATCAGCATGCCCAGGTCCTTCTCCGCAGGGCTGCTCTCCAGCCATTCCCTGCTGAGCCTGTATTTGTGCTTGGGATTGCCCTGACCCAGATGTAGGACCTTGCACTTGGCCTTGTTGAACTGCATGAGGTTGGCTTGGGCCCACCTCTCCAGCCTGTCCAGGTCCCTCTGGATGGCAATAAAGAGGTAATTCCTCTTATTTGAATGGTCAGAGCCATAAGGTAAATTCTGAGGGTAAAGAGAAAGAAGGAAATCTGGCACAGCTCCCTGGCTGTACTCTTTATATCAGCAACCGAGGGCTGATGAGGCAGGGACCATACCTACCATAGTTTTCCTGTTAAGTGCATACCAAAGACTGTTAGGTATGTAGTATACTAAAGCATTTTCAGTCATATGCAATAAGACAACTTCCATAAGTTCAGCCTGGCAGACTGCTGTGGCAGTAAAACACCATTCCAGCTGAAAAGTGGGTCGTTTTGTGAGTCTAAGGATACAGAAATTGCCATACTGCATTGGGCCAGGAATCCATCTACCTTAATGTCCAGTCTTCAGCATTGACCTCCTTCAGAAAATGATGTCTGACAGTAATCTCACTGATAAATTTTTCATGTAAGAATTGACTGCAGGATAAGGCCCTAAACACAGGATGTACAAATGGATGAAGCTGTGCAGATGGATGTAATGGAGAAGAAGAGTGGAGCTGCTCAAGGCTGTCTCATCGTCATGAGTAGACAGGTTTTACTTGGAGATGTATCTTTATTAGTGATTTATTAGTGTTTCTGATGTACCTCTACAGCCTGAAGCATGCAACAAGGGAGGAACAGGGTGGGGGCAGAATCAGGGGTAGGTTTCATAGCAGATCCAGCTGCTCAGACAAGGGTACAGAGAAGAGACCAAGAAGGAAAAATCCCTGGAATTCTTAAGTGCTGTAAATAGGGAGAACAGAAGGGAGGCAAAAAATAAACAGCTGAGATATACACGTCTGTTGCTTCCATGTGCAGACAGCAATATCAGATCCTGCAGGTAGGCCCTAGGTTGGTGTTTGAATAGGAGCATCAGCTGCTTTGCAGAAATTTGCAACATCTGTTTAAGCTGTTTTGTAGACTGTAACTCTCTCCGCAGCACCAACTGCCACAGGAAAGGACAGTCCTTTTCATTAAGTTTAGATATGTCAGCTTTCCATTTAATCTATCCCAGCGGCTGCTCCAAGAAGAACAAAATATTAAAAAGCAATAGGAAACAATTGTTTTATGAAGACTTGATGCCTGCCCTTCTATCTAGAGTATCAGGAGCCGGGTAAATGAGTTTATGGTTTGGATAGCACATGAGATATGCAATACAGTGAACAGTGTAACATGACAAGACCTGAAAGCTCATCAATACCAAGTATCCTGTAGCCTCCCAGAATAATTATTAACATGGTTCTGTTCCCCCACTTTGTCCTGAATATAGAGGAACTATTGATACTTTTTTTTTTTTTAATTATGGAAACATTTTATTCCACTGTCTCTTGCCATGGCCTGTCCATTATTGTTCTGATAACTATCTTGCTGGATATGGTATCATTCTGCTCAACAGGTACGTGCTGTACAGAAATCTGTGTGCCAACAATACCCAGTTGGAGAACACTGTTAATGAAACGTTTTCTATTGAATTAGTTCAGTTCTGTAAAGAACAGACTGAACCTAAACTTGAATATTAAAAGTTGTGTACACCATTGTATTTAAACTTGCCCTTTTTTTTTTTTTTTCAGTTTTTAATCAAGTGCTTTTCTCCTGTCTCTTGCTGAATATGCTAAGTTTACATTTACATAGTTGCGAACATGGTAATAACAGTTACATTGCAGAGCATTGCATTTAGAGTGCAATCATAGCAAGTCATTGTTCCAAGGGGTTATGTTTCTTCCTCCTTGCCCCACCTCTGCTACCGGAACTGTATAACTGTGCAGTACACCAGAGAATAGTATTCAATACAGTTAAATGCAAGATAATAAACTTAAGATATAAAACTCTAAACTACATACAAAGCATAACCCATTCTAAATTAAATGTAACATGAAAATGTTTAGAAATTACTCCAGGTAGCTTCAAGAATATGTACTTAATGCACAGTGCAAGCAAAAACACTGGATTGAAAGAAAGACCATTTAACAAGAGGAGTAGGAATTTATATATACCAAGTTGAGAATGAAGTTTGGCTTCAGTAGAAAAAAAGGCCGCATTTTTTTTGTAATTGGAGTCTTTAAGCATCCATCTAGAATGTTACTTAAACATGCATATAAATTTAGAAATAGTTTTTTTAATCTCAGTAGAGGTGTGTTTTGTTTGTATGTTCTTATATCCAGGACATCTGCTTAATAACTTTACCCATAACCTTAGTAAATTAGAGGCAAAGTTACCAAATTTGTACTTGGCTATGTGGATTGAATTTCTGGTGTCCTGAGCAAACACAGGTCTGAATCATGGAGGCATTAGCTACAAGACTGGAATCAAGGACAGTAAATTTTTTTCCAGCGTAATAAACTTCCATTTGGAGTTAGAGAAAAATACCCTCCCCTTAACATGACTTTATGCAATTTTCCAGGCACATTTAGCTGGTTTTCTAACTGTCTTCAAAGGGTCTCTACCAGTGGCTATTTCAGGTTGGGTTTGTTTGGGATTTTTAAAGCAACGCATAGAAAGGAAGGCACTTAGCCTGTAACCTCTGAATGCCCAATTTAAATGCTTTACATGTTGACTGTCCCTTGCAGAGGGTCACTGCACAGGCAAAAATAAGTTTACCTCATTTTTGTTGAGATGGAAGCATGTAACCTTTAGTTTGTTAGTATGAGAGGGGATGCTCGTTACCAGGGATACTGGGGCCACCTTCTTTGGGCTCCCCTTGACCACAGCATGAATGCTGCCTTCTGAAATAAGGCATCAACAGATCCACTGTGTGACTGTTTTAATCCACTTTGTGTAATGGTCTGAGTAAACTTAAGCAATTCTTCCTCTCAAAGGTACACACAAATCTCACACGTTAGCCGATGTGCGTGTATGTGAGAGAAGTATTCTCTCTTAATATCCCAGTAAGTGACATCTCGCTGCAGAAGGGTTCAAAGCTGAATGCTTTCACTCCCATTTTCTGTGTTTCTTAAGCTACCAAGAGGGGAAGCAAGATGTTTCCCCGGCTCTGTTTTAGTGAGCGAGCATTGCACTTTAGATTGCTGCTGACCTTGCTGGTGCCGTGACCCCCCCAGGAGGAACGAGTGGCACTAGGAATGACTGATGGATAATATTTGAGATATCAGTACTCTGTTAGGTGACATCATGGCTGGATGCAGGCCCCAGAAAGCATTGGGCTTGCTGACATTAAACAGCAAAAGCCTCATGGTGGGACCAGATCCCACCGAGAGGAGTTTACTGCAGGGGAAGCGAGAGCAGCTCCGAACAGGGGAAGAGAACATGACGGCGTATGAATCCTGAGGAGATTGTAGCTGCAATGACAACGCACTGGCTCACAGGTTTCAGGATGTCGAATGCTGCCTCCCCAAGTGTTAGGAAAGCCTCTCTCACTTTCTTCACGCTACCCGGTATTGATAATAATAACTCATAAGTCAAATAATAACTCATAGTTGTTTATTTCTCTAGGGGCAAGATCTAGGGGCAAGAGCAAGCAATTTTCTAGTCAATGCCTGTGTGTTAAAAGTGCTGTTTGGTGAATTCTGAAAAGGAATTCTGGAAATTAAAAAAAAACCCTAAAATCTTAAAATCCCCATTAGCACATGAAATCAAACTGAAATTGGTTAGTTGGGGTTAGTTGTACCACTTCATAGGAGAAACTGTTCTGCCAGTGCGTAAGCGAGCTGCTCAACTTGCAAACATTTTTTGCTATGAATGTGCTACGGGAAATTTTTACTGACAGGTTATTATGACTACTTTAATGCATATATGACCCACTGTCTGGAAGACGGTTAAAATTATAAACTGCTCATAAATTTACTGACACTGTTGGCAACAATGTGTTACAGCAGTAAACATTTAATTTGATCCTCATTTCTTAAAATAGTGGTATTGCTATGCCTGCAGAAATGCGAAGCTTCCTGTTGAAGAAATCTATTTCAGTCTCTGCATATTAGTCCTTCAGCCTTGCTTATGTGCATTTGTGACAAATGAAAGTAGTCATATTAAATCTCCATTTAATGTTAAAATGAAAGCGACAAATTCATACAATTCACAGCTTTCTGCATTAAAGTTCTTATAAAGCCTTACACCCCAATTCTAAGAAATCATTTCTGTCCATGATCTTTCTCTAAATGATTTTTTATGTAGTTGTCGGCCCCAGCTACTCACGATACATGTGAGGCATAAAGAATAATCTTGTAACAAGGGAAGCTTGTAAGTTCTTACAGTTCTTACTCAGGCAAATTTCCTTCAGTGAATAGGAATTATGCTCAAGTGATAATTGCATCATCTGGCTCACGGTTTGAGTATTTAGAGATCTTTCAATTCAATGCCATAAAATGATGTTACGACGCAATGAAGCGATATCTGTAGTCCGCTGCCCTATTGTTCACTTCCCCACATCCTGCAGCTGCAAGAGAGAGCTTCATTTTCTCTCACACATTAGTTAGAAGACGCTTTCCGACAGGAAAACCTTAGGAATAGCAATAAGTTGGAGTGGGAAGAATCCCTGCCTGTCTTTTTGATATATTAATTTTTGTATACTGTTTTTTTGCTGTGAGGCTAGGGGACAAGCTCTGAGTTCGCCAACTGTTGGTTGCATGCACACAGCTTGCACCAAAGCCAAGCTTAGAGGGACGCTGTTAAACCCCTCGTTTTCAGCGACCATATTGCTATCAAAGCTTCTTTTGTTGGGTTTGCATACTTTTGGCCTCTTTTGATGCTAAACAAATAATAGCCCTATATTGCTTGCTGCTTACACCACAGGTTGATTTTAATGGCTTTCACTATAGCTTTCTAGAGCCTGGCCTTCTGTCTTGTAAAGTCCATGTTTGTTGTTCCTTGATTTTTTAGAAAAATCCAGTTCTGGATTCATTTGTACAATTCATGATGTAGAATTTTAGGACTGTCTTGAGGACTCCTAAAGCACAACCACAGAAGGAAGTGAGGTATTGAAAGAGATAAATCAGCATGATCAGAACATATATGTCATTTTGTGCTGTTTCGCCATAAACCTGGGGTTCATCATGGGAGATTAGACAGAAGACATAAAGATAGTATCAGGCCCGAGTAATGACTGGAGAGAGCTGTAAAAATGCTGGAGTGACAGGTTTATGTAAATTTCATGAAGAAAATGTAAACCTTAGAGAACGGAATGCAGAATCAGGAAAGAATAGAAATGTCAGTGCGTTAAGGTTCATATCCCCCCAAAAATTTCTAAAAGCAGAAAACCACATCAGATGTGAGGTGGGAAGTGGGGCTGGAGATGAGATGGGATGCTGTATGCAGATGGAATGAAAACGTACTCCACCACTTAGGAAAACAGGCTCAGCATAAGACTCTGATGACAGGGAAAAGGGATGCTTAGAGGTGACACACGCCTGTGTAGAAGAATGAAG
This sequence comes from Charadrius vociferus, assembly GCF_000708025.1. Classification (NCBI taxonomy): domain Eukaryota; kingdom Metazoa; phylum Chordata; class Aves; order Charadriiformes; family Charadriidae; genus Charadrius; species Charadrius vociferus. The sequence continues at coordinate 509,122 of NW_009647575.1, forward strand.
TCAATCAGAGAAGTGTTGCTCGTGTCGCAATAACAAGGCTGTTAGCAACTGATCATAATACTGTGGAAAACAGCAAAAGAAAGAAATCGAAGGTGAGAGTGCAACATTCTGTGAGAAAAAGTCTGCTGAGAAGTGTTTTTAAGTTATATGAACATTACTGTTAAAAATAACATGGAAGAACCAGGCAGGTAGGATCAGCCTGCAGTAGAAATGTAACCAGTGCCTGATTAAAGCAATGACGGGAACAAAGTGCTACTAATATCCTATTCAAGGATAGGGCATCTTACTGCATTTTTCTTCTTCTGTATTAATTATACAACAATAGAAAGGCCAAAATGCATGGGATAGTCCTCAGGCAGATTAGAGTAAAATTTAGCTCGTTGTCTCCCTATAAAATTAAAGTCCTTAAGAACATGGAAAATAGCATAGGAATTTTTCAAAAATCCATCTCAGTGAGCAGCCTTCAAAATGCTGTTGCCAAAATTGAGAGGAATTCAGCTGCTTTTCACTCACATGGCTCAGTTTCATGCAGTTAGGGTTGTACGGGTGCTCTCTGATGGTCTACAGTGAATCCATACAGGGAAGTCACACAGATGAAAAGAAACAAAGGGATAAAATATAAACAAAAAGGAAATGAAAAAGGTAATTTTTTGAGAAAGGAGGGAGCAAATGGCCCAGTTCAGAGTAAGAAGAAAGTATATATGGGTGAACTAACTGACTTCCAGCAGGTGTGAAGGCTCATGTACCATCTTCTCTCCTTCACTAAGTATTTAGCTTTATTGTGTTCCACACAATTAATAACTGTCCCTCAGCTAATTGAGGGGAGCAATGCTGAGTGGCACTTATGGAGCCAAAACTCTGGGTTTCATTGCACCAGGAAATAGTGCTTGACTATTGAAGCTTCCAGATTTTTGAAGAAAACAGCTGCCTGTGTTATATCCATAGGGGTTTTTCCGTGCTCCCCGCTCCCTCCTGAGTGTCAGAGAAGGACTCATTGCCTCCTCAGCTAACTTCTGTGCTAGATGTGACCAAAAAAATGAGCTGTGTAATTTCTAAGAGCTGTGAGTAGTAGAGAAGTCTGTAGCTTGTCAGGAGAAAGCATGGCAGTGTGGCGACAGCCTGCTATGAATTCATTCAAGGAAATAAAATGTGTTTATAGTGGCAGTTCTCAGCACAGTATCATGGTTCTGTTGTACTGTTTAGCTAAATGTCACCTATTAATATTTCAGTGAACATGGCCCCATGCAAAACCCAGCTGGGATCTCATAATCAGTCATTTTACATAATGAAAAGAGGCTCTCCTAGACAGTGCCCAACTCTGTTTTCCAGTTACTGTTATCCATGCACTCGGCCTGATCCCACAGTACTGCTTCCCACATTAGTGATGCAGAGTCACTTCAGGTTTCAAACTGATACACTGCAGCACACGTGCAGAAGGATGTCCACACTGTAATATGGCTAGAAAAGGAATGTACAATCAAACACAGTGCTATAAGCAAAATTATTTCAATGACAAGCCCTCTATTCAAATGTCAATTAGTGCCATCCTCATCCCATCTCAAAGTTAAAAATTCAAATTTTGTTACCACTGGAGTAAAGATAAGCATCCCGAAGGAAAATTTTGCAATAACAATGTTTTTCTCTTCGCTTCCCTTTACTTTGCTTCTTTCCTCTTTTTGAAATTTCCTCTAATTTTGTCATCTTTGAGAGTTAGTCAAAACTGAGTTGTTTTGGCTAACATTTTGGAAGCAAATCATATTTTATATGCCCTGAAAACCCAGCCAGGTCAAAAAATGTCAGTATTTCCCAAAACTGATTCATTTTAAACTTCACCATTGCGGTCAAATATCACAGGAGAGCCAAGTACTCTCAAGTTTTTCATTACCTAACTACTGTCAGCTTGTGAATCTCTTGTCTCTATTTTAAATACTTCTGCAATCCACTACACTGTGAGCTGAATTCTGTTAATTTTTAATGGGTATTATCTTCCACCTATGATTGGAAGCAAACATATACTAGCTTGTGTTCCTGCGGCAGCCAGGCCTTGAAGTAGCCCTCCCAAGCTGTAGGGGGATAGCCCACAGACTATTTTGAAATCAGAACCTTTTATTTTTGTTTTGAGTTGTTGTTTATTTTGATCTCCTCTTCACAGTTAAAACATTTGTTTTCACAAAACATTTTGAATTTCCTGTCTGAGATGCTGTTCATGCAGATAGTTTCACTGAAGTCACCACGTTTGCTTGTGCAGGGAACTGTGTGAAATGTTGTTCCATACAGATTTAGCACAGAATTTCAGGATATTTTTGCCCAAGTGTGATTATAAATATTTTAAAAGGTCATTTTTCTTGCTAAAAGGAAGTATTATGTCAATTAGTCAACACACTTAAATCGCCCTGTGCAGCAATGTGTTTAATGAAAATTAATTTAGTAAATCCTCTCATTCTGTCACTGAAGGGCTCCTGATTCTGTTCCTTTAAACACAGAGGCATTCCTCGTATGGGTAGGCTTTAGATGAGGTTTAATTATTTGTGTAATTTACCCTGAGATCCCTTTGTGAAAAGCACTCAATAAACACCAGAGTATTGCCTTTATATAAATGCACAAGAAGATAATTGCACCCAAACTTAACTTCGACACAAAATGGTTTTATTTGAGGAAGCATTCCTTGGATCACCAACTGCTGGCTTGAAATGGCACCCCATTTCAGGCTAGATGAAACTTCACCACATAGGTGTAATTTAACTTCAATTAATTTAGACATTTAATTCTTTTTAAGGGAATTATTGGCTATGTTTTTATTTGAAGCAGGCATATATAAATCATATTCACAGTAAATCGATGGATAATTTCAGTATTAGCATTATTCCAGTGGTGCACAGCTTGTAATTATAACAAAAAGAGGGGTTTTTCCTCATAAATGGTTTCAAAATATTATATCGTGTTGTTTTTTCAAGGATTCCATATGAGATGCATGGATTTAAGCATGATTCAATTACATCGCTGTGTGGGCTTTGGACCTGCTATGATTTAATTACATTTTTGTTCATTCAGACGTTTATACTGCATGTATGTTTTCAAATCATTCTCACTGTAGCGGCAATTTTCCAACTTCTCTGTTCAAGAAAACGATCTTTAAAATTGTCCTCGCTCTGTAGTACTTAAGAAAGGGAAGAAGTACATGAAGAAGAACTTCAAAGATGAAGGCCAGGCTTGAAGCACAGTTTCATTAATACTGGATGGCAGGAAAGGAGCCAAGTCCCAGATAATGAGGAAGGAGTTGCAATTTTTTTTAAAGCTATCTGGTGACAGGGAAAACAAAAATGACATTCAGCTGACGAATGAGCAGAGTTTGACCTAGCCTTTTGACCCTTGACAATCAATCTTACCTGCTGCTTCATAAAGAATTATAGCTGTGCCACTCACATTTGACTCTGGATTTTTACTGTTCTCTGTTACTTCCTTCCTTCCTTCCTTCCTTCCTTCTTTCTTTCCTTCCTTCTCTCTTTTTTCTTTCTTGCTTTCCTTCTGTTCCTTTCTTCTTCCTTTTTTTGAATACGCAGTCCAAGAAGAATAAATGTGCATGTTGCATGCAACACCACACAAAACAGAGGGTAGCCTTGAAAAAAGAGAGAAAGAGAGAGAAAAAAGGATGGAGGAAATGGACAATCGGGGCAGGGTGGGGTTAAAAGACATACAGCTATAAAATGGCTTATACATGCAATTCCTAAATGCCTTTGATATCTTTGCAGCTTTGGAGGGTGACATAAATAAACAGCAGCTTTGCATCCTCCTCCTAAGTGCCCTGTGCACAGCGCAGTGTCCCTGGCACAAAGAGCCACGCGGAGCAGCTGCTGGTGGTGCCTAAGGCTCAGCAGGGCCATTTTGGAAGGTAATGCCTGGACTGTGCAAGGCAGAACAGATTGTGTCTGCCCGAAAACACACAGCAGGCTCCTAATGTGGTCTTATGTAATGTATAAAAGAAAATAATGGAATTGTTAAATATAAGCTGCCTTTGCTTAATAAGAGTCACAACAGAGTAAAGGTGAATTATGATCCTATGCAGGAGCTATGAGAAAGCCAGCAAGAAACTTGGGATTTTGGACCTTTTATGGTATTTTGTTTTGCTTTTTACTGTTTTATTTCAAGTTTTATTGCTGTGTACACTATTAAGAGTTTGTGTACCCTCGTTATTGGAAAGGACAGTAAGTCTAGACAGCAGACGTCTCCTGTGTTATCTATTAAGGGTGGCAAAGCAAGTACCAAGCACAGTGTTAGAGGCACAACTGAAGCGAAGAGAAGAGAAAATCAGATCTGCAAGACAGAAAGCTCCACTAAGGAAGTAAAGGCTGCATTTTGCTCTTGGTTTTGGCAGTGTAAATTCAATGACACTGCCCTCATTGCTCTGTGAAAGTCAAAGAAGAATTTGTCCCACTGTCCTCATCAGCCATGTTGATTCATATATTTTTATTTGCAGCAATTTTGTTTTGAGATACAAAAGGTAAGGCTAGTCAGCAAGTGCATCTGTAAAGTAATTCTCTAGCTGCAAGGGGTGACCATTGGGAGGTTTCTAGCTTTTAAGGACAAGAGGTTGTCTAGGGGAAAAGGAGGGGTCTGTAAGGGCTCTTTTTTTAAAAAAAAAAATAAAAAAAGTGCCAGTAATTACTGTGAAGGTACTAGTCTCATAGACAACGGAAATAATGATCATTCATTTTTTTAAGTTGCACATTGTAAAATTTTACAGGTATGTCCTTGGTCCACACTTACATGCGTGAACACTCCAAACTGTAGCAGCTGATGGGCAAGCCTTCTGTGGTTTTTATGGTGAGAACACATTTTTCCCCCATCATGTGCAAAGAAGGGATGACTCTGCCTTGAATAATCTAGTGCCTTTTTAGATTGGGAAGAAAAGGATACAAAGCATGGACAGGAAAAGTCACAGGCCTACCTTTCTCTTGAATTTTCATGACCATGACTGGTCATAGCCAGCTGGGCTGCACATGGTCTCAGCTGCCTTTGCGTATTTTGCTCTTCAGAAGTAAGTGCTAAGAGGAGTAACTGTTTTTCCTATTTTGAGCTGCAATAAGGAGAGCTGTTGAGTATACAGCTGGTGTAGGCTTTGTGCTTGGAGACTACCTCCAAAACACCTCACGTGGCTGCTCTCACTTTGGCTCTCTGACCTTCACTATGTGTTTTCAGTGATCAGAATGGCTGAATGTTGCCTGCACAGGCTTTATAATGCATGAAGGTTTTTCTTCTCTGTATAAATGTCACACCTATATGTGAACATTGTAAAATCTACTCAGATTTCTTGGTTTATTACTATTATTACTCGTAGTATATTCAGAAACAAAACCAAGTAAGCCTTAGCATTGCTGGTCCTGACAGCCTGAGAATTCTTTTGCAAGGGGTTAGGAAGAGGGAAAGAATTGGCTGTTGAACAAGAGAGGGAGAGGAGTTTCCATTTCCCACTTGTTGTTCTGTAATTTGGGAGGCAGTAATCATTGGTGCAGGAAGGAAGAGGTTCACAGAATGGTTCAAATTTCTTAAGCATAATAAAAGTCTGGGCGCAAACCAGCACAGTGTTATTAGTGGAGGAAGTGAGGTCAGTAGTCTTCAGCCTCTTAACAAGACGACAGAATTTATGAAGCATCACGGCAGCAGGTTGCAGTTACCTCCAGTCTATTCACATAACAAGCCCACCGGGGTCCTATAGTTATCACCCTTGAATTTGTTTTCCTTTCTTCATTTTCATTTGTCATCCTCCTGTTTCTTTGGCCTACCTTACCACACTGGAGGAATCACTTTATTACATGTGATGTCTTGTTGGTGACATTTTCTGTGGATTTTTTTATTGGTATTATCATTAACTAGTTTGGTTTAGCTGGCTCCATCAGTGTGTCTCTGATGACAGAGGTGATCACAGTGGCGTGCAATGAACTCCAAGTACTACTCTTCCAGGAAATCTGGAATTGTCTTTCATTCTGAGGTATCCTTTAAACCCAGTGTGAGACAAGTGTTTAAAATGTGCCTGAGCTGAGACTTCTTCTTAAAAGACATCCCTATTACTGGAGATCTCAAAAAGTCTTATGAGCTGCTGGGAATAAAAGCATTATCCAGACATTATCAAAAAGCAGGCAAAAAGAAAATAAATGGGTGCTTTTAAACCATCTATCTCTCATTAACACAACGTAGGAGGTAGCTCTATAACAATCTTTTCCGTGTGCAAATAAAACTTTGTGTATCTTTGACCCCTTTCGTTTTGAGGATCTTAGCACACATTGCTGTACTTCACTAATTTAGCTTCCTGTGGTGAGGAAAGTGAAGTTTATCATCCCTGCTTTTCTTTTATAGAACAGGATTAACTGCCATGCCCAAGGTACTGCAGGTACAGTAGGTTCAGGAATAGGAAGTGGATTCCCAGGCATTGATCTTCATCCATAAGACAGTCAGTCCTAACTCCCTGTTTCTGATGACTTTTTCTGTCATACAGGATCATTTTAACTTTTTTTTCTAATTAGGAAAACTCTGCTTTGCATCTTGGAAGCACAGCATCCAGGTGGGAATAGTATTTGTCAGTACAGCATATTTAATTATTTATAACTCCTTTCTTTGTCTGATGGCTTTGTTGTTATTTATTTTATTTTCCACCAGAAGGTTTGATCACTTAAACTGCCTGAAATCAAACATTTGGCAGTGTTTACAAATTATGAAAATGGTTTCTGATTAAAGTGTTCCGTGGGGAGATTAAAGTTTCAGATCAGTACGTAAGCCAGGGGCACTCTTCTGAATCTCAGCAGAGAGAGCTGCTCTGTGGCATGTGCTCTGTATTCATACCTACACTGGCACAAGGTGGCTCGCACGTTCTTCCCATGGTCTTCTCAGGGCTATTTCTTCAGTCCTCTTATGGCAGGGGGCAAACTGAGCCCTCTCAGCCAAGTGAGATGCAGGTCTGCAAGGCATCCATCAGATACTACCTGACAAAAAGGCCTCTCCCAGTCACAGCTGAAATAAGTGGCAGAATTGTGCAGGCATCTAAAGCTTACCTATTTTGTGGATATACTGTGGTCAAATCTGAAAATCATTGCAGCATCAGTTAAATCAGCAATGCTTCTAGCACTATGATTGCAAGAAGTCAGATGTCATTTAACTGTGCAAGATAGTTAGGGGCCATTAGAATTAATCTATTTAAGAATATTGCTGCTGGAAAAAATAATAGAGATGGAAATTTCTTCTGGTTTTGTCTGTACTGGTCCGTGGACCATTGTTGATTCACAGACATCAGAAGTCTTACGTTCTTGCCTTCCCCTCTTAATTTCCCAGTGCAAAACGTTAAAGCATAAGATGCTTTCCTGGCATTAGTTTCTTTATGAATTGTAAATCCATGTGATCCATAATCCAAATACATGAAATGATCAGCAGTGTATGCTGCAAACCTCTTAATGGAATGTGTTGCACTGGGTGATTGCTTAAAGAACACTTGCCTGTACTTACGGGTTTTTCTGATGCAATTCATATCAGCTCTAATGATTGGGTAGCTATTGGCAAAAAAATATCTATAAACATTCCTGAAAAAAAAAAAAAAGGCAGGAATTTACACAATTGCCTTTGCCCACAATCACATGAATAAGACTTTCTGACAATGACATTTAGCCAAATTTACGTTTGCTTCAGTCCTCTGTTCAAAGGCAAGGATTGCTGGACTGCCATCATTGTTCCATAAGCTATAAAGAAGTAAATCTCTACAGCTGGTAGGAAAAAGAGGCTGTTGGAGTGATATCTGCTCAAATTGAGGGCTCTGTATGAGACGAAGAGCAGCTGAACTGCTGGAGGTGATGACCATAGGAATCGCCCTCCCCTATAGGATGCTGCAGGACCCCTGAAGAGCTAGTCTTTCCAGGTAGTCTTTAGATAAACGTGAGTCCAAAAATTGTTGCCTTTGGAAGATTGTGGCGAAGAGGGAAAGAAAGGAGTGTTGTTATGGTCACATGATGCTGGACCTGGCTCTGTCTCAAGGACAGAGATGAAAGCATAGCTTGCCCCATGCTCCCTGGCACTTGTATAGAGAATCAGAGGGAACCATATTAATTTCAGCTTCATTGGAAACACAGTAGCAAAAACATCCATAGTTGGCAAACGGAAAAGTTTTAAATTGATGATGGAAGAAACATTCATTTCCAAGCTTCTGAGCGAGCTATTAAAATCAACAGAGTAAAGACAAAATACCTGGCACTGAAAATGAAAGGAACAGTTTTTTTGCATCTGCTTAGTTAAAACTTGGCAAAATGAATCTAAAGTAGTGGTTTCAGATTTCCGTGTGCACTAACTGTGCCAAGTTTGTTCTCAGGGTTGCCATGATAGATAGTTCATCCCCTTTGAAAAGCATTTTTCCCTCTAACTTTTTAATCAGAAGTCAATTTAAGCAAAAAAATAGATCTTATATCAGCACTGACATGTGTTTCTTTATTTTGTACTGTTGAATGGTCCAGGCTTTTCATTTAAATACGCTATTTTGGAACGAGCTCTTCTCCATTTAGTTGACTTTGGAGTTGCCACGGTAAATCTAGTAACGGTGTTTGCCCAGTATTTATGTAGTATTTTCACCTACACTTCTCGGTAGGCTTCCTCATGAGGATGAGAAATCCACTAATTTCACAAGCAAGGAAATTTTGAACAGTAAATTCCTTCCCCTTGCCCTCTCCCCCCAGCCAAACATCATTATCTATGGCTATACATTAGCAATCAATTTCACATGATGACCAATGTTTTCATTATCATCAAGATTTTCTTAATTCTCTACTGTTAAAAGTTACCTTTTGCATTAGTTTGTGGGAACGTTATATATAACAGAAGAAAAATCTAAGAAAAAATTATAATTGTTGTATGGAAACTCCGGACAACTTAGTTACATCACTACCAGTATGTTTCTATAGGATGAATAAAATATACTTATTAGGATACATTCTCTTGTGAATTTTCTGTATTTTTAGAGCAAGTTCTGCAGGATTCTATTATAATTCTCAAAAGGATAACATTAACAGCAGGTGTATTTAATATTTATAACAGCCTTAGTGCATTGGTAAACACTTTTTTTTGTGCATTAACACATTATTGAATATGTTTAAAAGACTGAGGAACCTGCAGATGACAAACACTGAGAAGAATGTTTTGTAGCATCATTCAGGTTTAGTATAGCTAAAACCAGGCAGCTGATGAGACCTAAAGCCTTATTTAAAATGGTATTTCATTATCCTGAATATTAAAATTAAGGCAATGCTGCCTTAAGGAAGGCAAAGCCTAGCTTCCTGTGAGCGTTTTGGAGAATTACTGATTAGCAATCAAATTCACCTTTTCTTCCATTATCTGGTCTGGAAAAGGAAGTATTTCCATTGATAAGGGTAGTAAGATACTAGTTAGTGCATCCAAAGGGCAACAACATTTTGTTCCTACTGAATATGTGGACAGAAATGGTGAATGATTTTTATGTAGATTTTCGGCCACTTGCAAATTCATCCTTTGGATTTTGTTCCCTTTGTATAACTGGGGCCTCCTGCTCCATGTAAGTAAATACATTGTTTAAGTGGAAGTTCTTTTATTAATTGCTGTGTATCCCTTTCAAATTAAAAATAATTAACCTTGAAGAAGCAGCTTAATAGCTAAAGTAAGATCTAGATGCAGTTTGTTCAAAGGCCCGCTATTAACTATTTTGCATCTTACAAAAATGTATGAAATATAAAACAGCACAGGGGTTCCTGCTGTGCTTTTGAAAGCCATGAAGTGGATAGTCCATTGACTGTGCAGAGCAATGCAGCTGCTTTTCTGGACTCCCCAGCCCTTCTATTCAGCTGTGGATGGACCTTCATCCTAACACAGCTGACTGACTTTACAGCCCGTGAATGAGAAGTGCCTATGAAATCTTCTCCCTATGTCTCCCACCCAGATTTTCTGCTGATGAGCAGTTTATCTGTGTGAATAACCAGGTTGTTTATTTCAACAGTGAGCAGGAAATTTAGGTAGGTGGAAGCACATGAGCACTCAAAGAACAGCTAATTCGCTGTTGCTGTGCAAAGATGATAGAGCCGAGCACAGCCGAGCTAGGATTAGCACCTGAAGCAGCAACATGTTTGGCTGATGAGCTATAGGGACAGGAGAGAAATCTGATATTCAGCCTCCCTCATTTTACTGGAAATTAAAAATGAGCAGTCAGTCCATCCACAGCGGTTGACCAGCTGCAGAGTTCAGAAGTGCTGCTCACCTACTGTTTAACTTTAGTTTTGATCTCTCTGCAAGTAAAATAAACAAACTAGAAAGCGGGATGTAGGCAGATCGCCTTAAACTGACCCGTACTTAGGGTAAATCTTACAAAAATACCGATACTGTGGTGTGTTTTGAAATGTACACAACTAGACACAGCCGTTCTTATCTATGCACAGCAGATAATAAAAATCATGGAAGATTCTTAAAGACAGCAAAATAGAGCTACTGTAAGTCAACAGCAGGCAAATATAATGTACCTTGCTAGGCTACATACGTTCAGGAATGGCTTGCGATGTGACAGATTACCAGATTAGAGTTCACTTCCAAGATCTTCTACAATTTCTCATGTGGAGGGAGTCTCTCTGCATTGATCCTTTACCTCAAGAAAGAACGTCTCCATCTTCTGCTTATATATTGAGGTTACAGCACCCAGCACAGCACCTCCTCACCAACCCAGTGACCTATTCTGGAGATCGTTCCTGTACCACACCTATTAAGCAGTATCTCGTGTCACTTAGAGAAGAGTTTTTTAGTCCATTTTTATTCTTCAATGACCGATGAAGAATGCGATGTTCAACATGGTACTGTGTGTGTGTCACAACTGGTGAAGAATGGCCTTCAGTCCCTGGGAGCTGCCTAGGGACTGACAGCATTACAGCCCTTGCAGGATCAGGCCACACGTTTTGTTTTTTTCTCTTCCCCACCTTTTTCACCCTGTTGCTACCACTTTTCATTTTTCTTGGTTTGGTAAAACCAAGAGAAGTTCAAGGCTATATTGAGAGTAACGAGGCCTGTTGTTAATAAGGTTGAAGCCTAAGTCACTGCTCCAGCAGAGCATTTGTGTGCGCAGCCTTGCAGCAAGGAAGAACTGCTGCTTTTGCACCTGATTCTCATACTTGCTGTTGTAGTTTTACTGACTGTAAAGGAAAGGACTGTGCTGGGCTGCATTTTTTCCCTTTCTCCTTCTAGTGCCCACATTGCTGTTTTCTGAGTCGTTCCATGACCTGTTCTCACTGCTGTTCAGCTAACGTCTCTAGCTGGAATGTGCATGCTGGGAACAGAATTTGCAGCTGCTTGAATCTTGGCATTCTTAATAGAAAAGGAGTTGTCTCAGGTCTACCAGCTTTCAGAAATGACTGAAAATGATAGAAACACGGATATAATGAGAGTCTGAGAGATGAAAGCAACCAGTCATACCAAGTCACCTGATGGGCACAGTACCTTCTGCGACTTCCCTCAGCTGAAGCTGGGGGAAAGTGACATTGTCCTTTGTCATCCTCAGGACACTTCCACAAGCTCAGCATCAAGGCCAACCTTTTAAACCACAAACACTTTCATCCACTATTTGATTGTATTGTTTAAAAAAACCCCAAACACACATGTGCACCAAAAAAAAGCAGTACATTTCACTTACAGTAACTTCACTTTTAGTTAGGGAAACATGACTCACTTCAAAGACTCTTTGAAGAGACTTCTAATAATTCCTGATCTTCAAAGAGCCATTGCTGAAGCTATACCTGGATAAATATTTCTTTGTCAGAAGAGCCGTTTGCCATAAATAATTATAGAAAATGCAACGGCAGATCTATTATCTGAAAGAATGCAAAATTGCCCTTTGAGGCCACCAGGCAGTTCAGCCAGTTCCTCCTGACATGACTTTGCCCCAAAGCCTCACATAGCCACCTTGCCAGCAGAATTGGCAGGCCACCCAGTGGTCTGGGGACTGTGGCTCTCTGAACTGCAGGTCAGGATTCTGTGCAACCTCTTCCAAAGCTCCTGGGGCCGTATGTTGTTGCACTGCTTTTTCTACAAGCATTGCTACTTCCTGGCATGTCAAACACATAGTCTGCATAAACGCCGTGGAAATTATGGTTCCCATCAATGTTAGAATATTTAAAAGAGACGAGGAGGGGAAAAAAAAAAACCCTGCAGTTCTTGTTATTAAAGGTTGTGTGTGCAAAGAGTGCCCAGCCTTTGTCTGATGTCCATTATGAGTCATGGTCATTGTTCTCTGAGTCAGCAGACTGTTGTTTCAAACTTAATTTCTTTGTGTCATTCATCTGTTCCCTGTCACATCCCTTCGGCTGTGAAATCTTATATTGGGCTCTGTTGGCCTTTAGATGATCATTTTTTCTCTGTAAATTAGTTTCTTTCAAAGGAGTCCTGCAGATTTTTTTCCCAAGAAATGGGAGGTTATCTTAAATTCTGGTCCATAGGAATGTTCTTATGGGCTCAATATGGTCTGGAAATCCACTCTGTAGGAATACCATGTCGCTCAACTTGTTTTTTCCATTCCAATGCTATTCTGTTCTTAGACAATCTGGGACCACTCCTGGTCTCTATAACTAGAAAACTGCTTTTATCTGGCATAAGGACTTGATGTTAAGACTCCTGGACCCTGATCTCTGAGAGTCATGTTTTAAAAAAAAAAAAAAAAATCCAGCTGGTAAAATTAGGGGGTTACCAGATCTAGATATTGCTTGCTTGACACCCAGCCTTTGGCATTCAAACACTTAACATTGCTCTCAGACTATGTTATGGTGGGTTTTTAATTGCCTGTCTTTGCATGAGAGTCCCAAGACGACTCTCTGATTGATCCCCTGTGTCTCGATGATACCCTGACTCCAGTTAATGTTTCAGCCATCTGTACAATATGAGGCCTAAGGTCCCATTTGAGCTGAGGAAGCAAATGGCTTATTAAAGTCTAATTTCTCCAGCTTGTTCTTGCCTTTGGGCATTTTAAATAGGTTAATGCAATTTTTACAATACACTCAGGGAACTTTACTCACAGAGTGTTGTCATAAACTAGAGGAAAATAGCCCCTAGATTATCTCAAAATGGGAAGTATTCCAAATATACTTGCCCTGATACTTAGTCAAGCTCTCTACCTAGAGCAACTTTTTCTTCTTCTATTTTCCTTAAGATTTTAGTAGATTATTGTACATTTTAAGGTTTGGTAAGGAAAAAAAATGTCAGATTTATTTAATGCATTGGATCATTTTTCAGGGAAGTTCCAGTATTCATCAAAATGTGGAGACACCACAGGCACCATATAAATTATGATGGTTTTCTTCTTAATACTTCCTTTTTATTGCCTATATTCTTTAAAGTGAATTTAGTGCTCATGAAAGATGCTGGATATGACAACAGTGGAAAGCAAAGCCCTCTGATTATCTGCAGAATTGGTACAGAGGAGCATTGGCAATGCAAGTTTCTCCCCATAACCCCATCTGTGTTCTGCAGCTGTAACCTTGAGGGGATCCCCTTTAGGAAGGAGAATATGACTTGGCCTCCGTACACTTTCTGTCCTTAGCCTCTCTGCTGAAAGTGCAAATAAAGATGTCAATTGATGCCATCCAAGGCCATAGTCTTTATGATCTTCCTAATAGGTACTGGGAGACCATCAATTTATTACCTTGACTATGTTGCAGACTGCCTCCAGTGCAGGCTCTCTATGGGTATCTATGTGTGACTACATCTTCTATACATCTAATACATCTTCTATAAGGTAGAAAACACTCAAAAGCACCATTAAAGTGCAATGGCTTTTGTTCCCTGTATTGACCTAGACTAGATTTGAACCAGTGATTTAGAAATAATATACTCTGTATCCCATTACTAATCTCTTTGGCCACAAGTCCAACCCTTCCTTTATTTTTCACGAAGAGGATGCTAACATATTTAAAACAACTCACATTTTCCTCTTAGAAAGAAAATTCAAGCGTATGCAAAAAACACGTTGGGTATTTGGCTAACCTACCCCTCATTACCCAGGAGGGAGAGAGCGTAAACACAGGCTTGCATTAGACTGTTCAGCGTGTGCATTCAATCTTTAGAAATCTGTTTCAAAGAAAGGAAAGGCATATACCTCATTAGAAGAGAAACAAGAGGGTGGAAAAAAAAGCAGGCCATGTCAGTTCAAACGCAGGCCCAGATGCTTAAGTTAGTTACACTTTTCAGTTTAAGGCAATGCAAATCCATTCTCCGTTACTGGGGAAGTGGAAAAAGGCATTAGGCCCTTGAAATGGGAAGAGCCAAGTTCTGTGCTCAGTCAAACAGGAAAAGGTTTAATGTATGACTTTCTCCTTTTTAGTCCATTGTGCATTGTATCAAGGCACTGAGGAACATCTATGCAATTATGTAAATAGGAGGGTAGAGGATAAAGCAGCACAATAGTTTATAGGCTAAAATTGTGTCTTAATCCTCCTACCCCTTCTTCCTCTTTACACAGAAACAAACATGCACAAAACATTAATAAAATAAATCAGACATTATGTGAAGCTTATCCACAAGAGCAGATTCTAGATACAAATTGAATCCCTGAACATTAATTTGATCTTCTGCCAAGCGTTGTAGAGATCTTAAGAATCTGAGTTTATATTGTGAATGAGAGGTGAAAAAAGAGTTATAATTTTTATACTGTTTTTATTATATAGACATTTGTGGGCTTACGGATGTTCTTTGCTTTTTGGAGAAATGTAATTAAACTTTCAAATTTATATTTTTATTTAAAATACAACCAGAGCCATTCCTATACTTATGCAATAATATGTTAGCCAGAGGCAGCAGGCAGTTGATACTACTTTCAGGGAATAAAACCAGGATGGGAATTTGAAGATAGAACCTTTTCAGTTTTCCGACTAAGAAAATGATTCACCCATTCTCCCTGTCATGGGTCAGACTGCTGCTTTCAGCACGTTTGCATCAGAGGGGAATTTTTCCTGTTGCACCACTCTACTTGACAGAAGGGCATTTTAGTTTCATTTCAGTTTCATGTGCAGGTAACCAGCAGAGGAACAGAAGACACAAAGAAAACATGAAAAGACAACATTTTATGTAAATATTGTAAATGCATAGCAGCATTGTGCCAAAGGAAGTCAAGGAGCGTGTTCCTTAGATCGTAACTTTCTTAAGTCCTTAAAGTAGTCTGAGGTCTGTGACAAGTATAGAAGTAGGTGACCTGGGAGATCAGAAAGTTTGCTCAAGCTGCCTCTTTACCAGCCATTTGCACCACTTAACTCCGTATCTTTTACTCTCATGTAAATGCTTTGATACTGTGGCTAAGCATAATCCGCTTAAAGTAGGATTATAAAACATGGGGTGATCCCTTGGGAAGTCTGCCATGGCACTGCAGCGACCAAGAAATTATAGTTAAATCTTAAGTTTGAAACCCTCTCATGCCATTGTTTTGTTGTAGGTATAAGTTCTTCTTACCAGCTTCTTGGATACCTGGGACGTATTCAACACGTATTTTTGGTGAGGAATTGTCACACACAGTTTGTGGATTTTCCTCACTGTTTTTCATAGCTTGCACGTGATTTTTAGTTGATTATTTCCCTTTTAAAGTGATGTACTTTATGTTGTCTTTTTTTAACCATAGAAAGAACTTTTTTGCAATTTTTTGCAAGCTTTTTTTAATTCTTGAATGCAAGAAAGTAGGCACTTCTCACTTAAATATGTCAAAGTTTTACCCAGCTGTTAGCTAGTAAGTCATAAAAAGATTCCTGTGAGGTAGGCAGTGCGTGTTATCTTTTATACATGCAGACATAGCACTGTTGTACCACCTGAAATTCCATCAGGCTCCAAGCTCTGCAGAAAGTGACAAATGCTAGACAGGTATACGATTTATAATGGATGAGGTATGCAAGCAAGCTCTGGGAGTTGGATTGGATTTGATTACAAACAATAATATGACACAACCCCTGCTGTGGATAGTACACACATTGTGAGAGGCAGTGCGATCAGGCAGCATCAACACCAGGCTGCAGGCATGATCCAGAGCCCTAAATCCACCTTTGCAGTACACCTAACTGTGTGGCTTTGGGAAAGTCTTGTCTGATCTAACAGTCCTTCTTCCAATTCCCTGGGTTTTTAGCACCATTCAGTGCAATTGTGTGCAGCTCAGCATGATAGCAGGCTTTGGAGAGGCTTTTTAAATGAATTATAGGAAAAGACAAGAAGTCATTTGAATAATTTTGTGCAGTTGCTGGCAATGAACTTGCCAATGAAACTTTTCCATGAAGTAACTGTTCTCCATCAACAAAATTTTCCTCGAGGGACCACCTTCCACCCCAGCAAGAATGAGTGCACTTCCAGTACAAAAGTGAATGGTAGAGACACTGATATTCCTGCATCGGCCAACATTTGAGTATTGAGCAGTACTCAATGCAAAGCTTTTCTACTCCTAGATCAGGAATGAAAAAATCTCCATATCAGGCTATCACCTGAGAGTGCTGGGCATTCCCACAGCATTTACAAACTTGATGTTTTCCGAGTCAGCTTCAGACCCTCTTCATTCATTGGGCAAATCAGGTTGCCTGAGTGATTGCACTTGCTCACATTGTCATTGCACAGAAATACGTTGGTGATGGCCATTCGACATCGGTTACATTAGTAGCTCAGTGTAGGACCTGAACATGCAAAATCTTCGATTAAAAAAAAAAGCTTTTGAGACATTTTTTCCCCTTTTTCTTCCATCTGGATTTCCCCCCTTGTTTTATGTATTGGCAGACGAAAAAAAATGTGCAAATCAGAATGTCCATTAAACAGAGTATTGGTCTTGTGGAGAATGGAAGTTTAATGAAGATTTAATTTTTAAGAATGTAATTCAACAGCTGAGCAAAGGCATGACTCATTTATGAAACTGAGGCCTACACTATTAGGATGACTATTCTAGCAAGTAAATCCCAACACGTGCAACACTATAATCTTTCTTTCTTAAGCAGATTCATACATTTAGTAAAACCGCATTTCAATAAGTGTGGATTTTTGTCCAATGGTAAACAAACATATCAGTACTATTTCTGTATATCCGTATCTGTGCTTCAGACTCTGTAATTTTGCAAGGCTACTGTTTGGCAACACTTCAATGAAAGCATCCTGAAAGAAAATTGTATGCTCTGTGGTGAACACTAAAACTAATAATTATTAAGTATTAGTTGTCTGATTGCTCTGAGCTACATGCAAACACACAAGATAATAAACTTCTTGCAATGTAATGTAACCACCCCTTCATTTGTTTTAGTTTGTCAAGAAACTTCATTTATTTTACGCTTTGGGCTTCTTTACCATTCTCCTCATGTCTTGTATGTCACCATTTTAAGAAGTCCAGGCAGTGATGTTTTGATCTTTAATATTACATCAACAGGGGTTTTTTGCATACCATAAGTTCAATCATAAGACCATTGGCAAAAATTCAGTGCTGCCCTGTTTTTGCACTTTTATGTTATTGGAATCGCAGTGATCCCTCCATCCTATGTACCTCATGTTATCTCAGATTTATATTTCCAGTGTTCTTTTAATTATTTGCCATATTTTCCAAACTCTAGCTGAAAGGTGTACCTCAAGGAGTCAAACATGTTCTGTGCTCCAAAAATTTTTCAGCAGATGGCTTCCCCTCCACCTTGAATGCTTTTGCCTGTCCCCTACTACATGACCCAGTGGCCTACATACAACATATGGCGTTCTGACAAATCCATTCTTCCAAGCCAGTTTTCAAGAGTGCCCTGTGGGAGCAAAAGGGTTTGGGGACGATTGCAGTACAATAAAACCCCACTATATCTAATTTGCTATAGAGAAAGTTTTGCCTCATCCTGTCCAGTTGTGCACATAAGATATAAAATGACCCCTTGTTCCTCTCTGTGAGCCTTGTGTATTAGAAGTTATGCTTCTGTGGGGCATTGTTGCATTCATTTCTGTATTGGAGTCTGTGGAAGCAGTAAGGGCCTGCTGTGTTTGAAGTCTTGGTTCTGCTTATCAATGGTTTGTCCAAACTATCAAAGGTGAGGAAACTGCCTGCGCAAGATAAAGAGCTGGTCTAGATTAGTTTTTTCCTCATGGGAATGGGAAGGGTCTTTCTGCCTCTGTGTACATACCTACAGACATAATTGGTGAATAGTATTCCTTGTCATCTGAGGTGCTTCATGCTGTTGTTAATATTTCTATATGCAGTTGCTTTCTTGTATACAAACCTTCTCCATCCTTTGTTCTCATATGCCTTGGATTATATTTCCACTTACGACCCTCTTGGTTTTGGGGCATTTAGGTATGCATTCTGATCATGGAATTGATGGGAGTATACCCTTACTTCTCCAGGCTGATTTCTTTTGCATGAGATACCATGGGTGTTTTTAATCTGATGGTCACTCTGTTTTATGTTGAAACACAAAACTTCCATCAGTAACTTTTCTGATGGAAATATATGGGCATTACCAGTCCTTCTTCTCTGCATTATTCAGGTTCTCTGTTGAAGTCACATTCATATGGCTGTAATTCTTGTAAAGGCATATTTGTAGTTTGATTCCCTCCTCTAGTGAAAGAAAATTTAGATCAGCTGTGAGCACAGGAATGGATGACCAACAGCTCTTCCTACCAAGCCTTTTACTTTTCCTTCATATAGCGTTTTCTGGCTTACCCATTCTGCGTCATCTTTCTCCGTTTTCTTTTTTCTTTTGCTTATTCCAGTTCATGGCTCATTGATTTCATAAGTTGTACCAAGACCGTAGGTTCATCCCCAGGGCATAGACATCTGGAAAGATGAAATAGGGATGTCGGCATGAAAAGAAAGTGGAGATGACTTGGCTTTATTTGCCAATTCACAAATAACTTGGTGAACAGAGTTTCTGGCCATGAAATCTGGATGCCATTTTAGAAATAAGAAATTTGATTCATTCCCAGTTTACTTTGGCGTCTGCTGATGGAAATTAAAATACAGAGTGGTGTCGACAAAACAGTATACAGAGTGCAAAATAGTGCAAAGACCTTGTAAACAATTCCTCTTGGGATCTTATAGGCATCTAAAGCAACCCCTAAGATGTTGATTGAAGTGGGTTAGGCTAGAGACCCAGGTGACTTATTCAGGGCATAACCCCAGAAAGCATCAGGCTCCTGTGATGTTCTGGCTGCTGCTTAAAGCTGGTCTTCCTTACTGACATCTCTATGGCACACTTCTTGCCTTCCTGAATTTAATGAATGCCCTAGTCAATTTGAAAGTGTTTCTGGGAGATAAAGTTTTCTTCTCTATGCCAGTAAGTTGATGTGAGCCACGAGTTTCCAAGCCTCAGGTTTAGAGCACATGCTAGCAAAACACAACAGACCTTTACTACCAGGCGTAAGCCATCAGTGCAAGTGCACAGAATACCTACACTATTTCACAAGAGAAACTTTATAGCTTTTAGATGTGAATGGTAAGGAGCAGTTCCAATTTCAGACACACACACTTTTTATTGGGTATTTTTACTACCAATGCGTTGCATAAGAAATTTCACAGCTGAATGTTTTCTTTCCTGACACCTGCTGTGTAAAGACAATGACAAAGCTCTTTTCAGAGCATCCTTTATATAACAGCACCAGTTCACGCTCTGACTTCTTGCTATGCTGTGTCCAGTGACATCCAGTTTGCCTCTTCTATAGGCAGGCAAAATTTCCTTTGGCTTCACTGGTAAGCTTGTCTGAGCAAAGACTGCTGGTCAGCTCTGATGCCCATCCTGTGGGCAGAGCTAAAGCTCTTCCAAAAGTTGGCTTTCATTGCCTCCAGTGAAGTCCCACCCTTACCGCAGAACTGCACTGGCAGAACCACAGGTTATTATTGATGGGAACATGTTTCCTACCACAGCCTGAAGTCCGAGGCTAGCTGACAGTTGGCAGTGTGCCCCACAATGTAACAGAACCAGAATTTAATCCAGACTATCTTTAATGCAGTAGGTATTGCTGAAACCTACATAACTCCCTTCCCTCTCATCAATTCGCAGCTACCTCATCCCTGAACTCCCAGCTTCAACAGCTTCAGCATCTTCAGCAGCTCCAGCATCAACAGCAGCAACAGCAGCAGCAAGGTCAGCAGCAGCAACAGCAGCAGCAAAGCCAGCAGCAGCAGCAAGGTCAGCAGGCACAGACTCCACAGCCATCCCAGCAGACCCAGCAGCCACAGCCACAGCCGTCAGCGCCACCGCAGCAGAACCAAACACAGTCCCAGAGCCAGAGCCAACCGCCTCCGGCCCCACAGTCCTCCAGCTCCCCTCAGAAACCCAGCCAGTCACCAGGGCATGGCCTTCCATCTCCTCTTACTTCACCAAATCCATTGCAGGTAGGATGCTACATACAAATCTGCAATAGTCTAACAACAGAAAGTGCATACTCGCCCACTGCAAAGGGAAATCAAGTGAAGGTTATACCTTCTGACCATATAGGCTGAGAAATTCCACCTCGTATTAGTTAATCCTTACAGGCATGCAGCTTAGAAGAGCTAAAAGGCCTGATAAGCCAGAAAAGCATAACTAATGATTGTCCGCATCTGATCCTTTCTGAAGAGTAAACATCTTTTGCTCTTAAAGTCTGCATCATAAGACCCATAGAAAACCATCTAATTTTTTCCAGGCATTCAGCATGTGACCTTCTCAAATGGCTTTCGCCCAGCAGTCACTCTTTATGGTAATTTATGAGGACAGCAAAGCTAGTCGTTCATTAGCAGATGATACTGACTGTCCCTACAAGAAATAGAGCTTCTGCTGGTGGACGTGTGCAAGGGATGGATGGGTTGTACTTCTTGAAATCACAGTCCTAACGCTTATCCTGCTAAGAATCAAATACTTCTGTTAAAGAGTCTCAGTATAGACTCCAAAGCTAAGAATGCCAGTTAATGCCTTTCCTAGAAGCTCACTCCAACAATCAGGATGTTTTTTAATAGACCAACAGCTATCGCACCCACACTGATGCTGGGTTCTGCCCATCTTTGAATTCCTGAGCAGAAACAGGGGATCTCTGATCAAACGGTCCTAATTTCTTATACTTATGTGTTCTCACACTGCATGTGTCATGCTGTATTCACATACTGCAAGAACAGCTTTGGCTGTACCCGCAAGTATGATTCTGAATAAACACCAGGGTAGTCCGTGAAGTGAGTAGAGTCTCTTTCAGTGGGCGGTGGAACTGCACTTAGAAACCAGCAAAGTCTCTATTCACTTTATTATCTAAATTTTGAGGTCCCACTTTAAAGGTTTTATCCACACTGATGGATTTGGCTCCATTTCCTGCAGAAATTAAACTGCATTAGCTTAAAAATTAAAAAAATCCTTTTCCAAACAATTAAGGGAATTGGTTTACAAGAAGCTATATTTGCCACGTGGCCAGTTAAACCTGCATTAATCTGGGCTTCAACTAAATTGCATCAAATCTGATTTTTTAATGGTTTAGATAATAGACTTAAAAGTCCACAAGAGATGTGTCCTTGCTTCCTGAGCTTTTTCTTATAGTAGAGCATAATGTTTCTAGAGTTTCTTCTGTGCATTGTCTTAAGAGCTACTTAGGCACCACTTAATGCCCAGTCTATCATGCTAGTGAGTGCTTTGGGACTCTTTAGTATGCAGATTATTGACATACAGAGACAGGAGTATTTCCAGAGGAGCTTCTGTTACATTTTATTGTCTTGGTGCAGCCGTAATGTATGCATACTAACTGTATACACTATATGTTGCTAAAACTGCCTGCTAAATATTTTGCTTCAGAAGGCATTCAGTTTTCCAAACAAAGTAAATGCACAAATAAATTAGAGTTTGAGTAGGGAGTAAGAGGGATTATCTCTGTGAACATACCTCAAGAGGGCTGTGCTAACACTGAATCTGAAGTCTTAGCTCTCATATAGCCTCTGGTCCCAAACTAAATCTCAGCTGAATCTGAGTACTTCCAGTCTCATCTGTGACCTACAGGTACAGGCCAATAGCAGCACTTTCTACTGTTAGCTCTCCAGGGTCACATCTCACTTGCATAAGTACAGGAAAAGTAAGTAAAATCAATAATTGCTTGCATGGGAGGTGCCAATGTCAATGTTTTCATGGAGGTACCTTGGCACATCACTCTCTTCAGCATGATTATCCTCACAACTACCCTTCTGAGGGCAGTCTGGATGTGACAGACTCAACAGAAGTGGAAGGAGAGAACTAAGTACTCTGACGTGGTTTTAGTTCAAACGCTTTCCCCTAAACCTTTTAGGAACTGGAATTAGAGTTAATGAAAGACACCAGTGTGAGAGGTCTGGCATTTCCACTGGGCTGAGCTCAGCCAGTACCGCTAAGCCAGCTGCGTGACTGGGACACTTTCAGAACAACAGTCAAGGAATTAGAAGTCATTAGCTGTCAGCTCTGGCTCAGCATTAAAGAGTTACTAGTAAATAGGGGGATAAGTATTTTTAATGTTCTTTCTTCTCTGATCCTCACCATGAAAAACCGTAGCCATGAAAACCCAAAGTTTGTTCACAGATACAAATATGCCGTGCGCTTACAACCAGAAGAGAATCCAGAATTCAGCACGGTACCTCAGGACTCACCTTAGCGTTGTGTGTAGGGCCATTACTTTGGCCTTCTAGCAATTTCCACGGCAAGCATAATACTTCTCAAGCTTCCCTAAGAAATATTTAAGAACTTGAAACATGCTCTGCAATATTGCTGAGAATGGTGAGACTCTTTAATATGCAAACGAGTGACACTCAGAAATATTTCCAGAGGAACTTCTGTTGCACTTTATATACAGTTAAAGTATGTTTTAGGGTACTTTTCTAAAGCAGAGCAGTGATAAGATTTCCTCCATTAAATTTGTCTTTCCATTCTAAATCCTCCAGAGAAAAGCTGTTTTATACCCGTACACCTAGCTTGAGGACTGGATCTGAAATTGTTCTCTTCTGCACAAACACACAAAAAAAAAACCACACCAAAAAAAAGGAGAAGGAGGGACCACCCATTTGGCAGCAGTTCGTATATCCAGTTCATAATAGCTGCTTAGAATGTGGATTTTTTTAATGCCTAATGCTTTAACTTAAAAATCGACCTAGAACAAAATTCAGAGATATTATGGCCTCTAAGGTAATGTTCTTTATGAACTAGAATGAAATGGGTTTTGTTTGAAGAATATTAAGGGAATAAAGATCAACTAAGTTAAAGTTTGACAGCTTAAATTTCATTTCTGAATTCTTGATTTTTTCATGTGGGCTTTATCCTCTTACATTATTCAGGATCTGTCTGAAAGATATTAGTTTAGAACAATGCAACCTCAAAAAATTGTCATGGAAAGTCAGTAATTCAGGAGGATGATTGTGTTTGTTTCAAAAAACTCTGAAGGATAACAGCAATTACATCTCAAAATGTACAGATCCTGTCATGTCCTTCAGAAGGCAAATTAAATGAAAGTGACTTGCTTAGGTATACCTGGGTGAGGTAATTTTGCTAGCTGATCAGAAATTAATAATACCAGTGCAGCATACACCAGCTAAAAGTCTCAGAACGATTCTTGTCAGATTGTTCTGTAATACTCTGCTCTAATTTTATCACTATTCTTTACTCAGTTCAGTGGGCTGGATTGTAGTTACAAAACTATTATTTTTAGGAAGTCTTTTAATGATTGTGTAGAAAGATGAAAAACCTCACTTCAGGTTTCGGAGCCTAGATTCTGAGCTGACATTAGTGATGGATGCTCCAGATTTACACTGGTACAAGCAAAACACTGCAGAACCAGGGTCATTGCTGATTTGCAAAACACAACAAACCGGAGGAAAATTTTCTGAAGCAGAGCTGTATTTCAGGACGTGGTGGGTCAGGTGGATGACGGAAAACTTTCATCCCTTAATTTTAAAATGGTGAAATTCCTCGTATAGATAATCATAGTCTGATTTTTAATTTGATTCTGTCAATTGATTGAGACAAAAGAATACAGAGGTGAAAGACAACCTAACTCATATTGTAAACTAGGGACTTCAAAACCTTCACTTCTGGGAAAATACACTTCTCCAAATATATTTCTCCTGTGAATGTTTAATGTTATTACATGGCAAACTCTATGGGTTCTTGAATGGTCGGCATGTTGAAACTTAAAAGCATAGTTAGCACCTCTTACAGAGTTTCCATTCAATTAATTTCTGGAGCCATAAGATCTTGATTATATGCATACAAAATCAGATGAGCCAAGTACTAAGTAGCCAATTATTCTGCTTGACTACCAGAATAAGGCACTTTACATCAGCAACATATATTTAACTGGCTCTGAATGGGGGTTAGCTTCTGGTGCTGACACTTACTGTATGTTGCTGTATGGGTAAGATGAACGTACCCACAGCCAGATCTACAAAGGGAGAGCTGCACTATAGGAATAGAAGAATTCCCAATGATTTCTACTGCTCTGTTCATGTGTGAATAGGAACAGACAAACAGGAAATCCCCCAGGGATTGCCCCACTGTAAAATTATTCTGACTGTTTTCAGAACTCTTTCCTAAAGCACCTTTTTGTCATAGAAGCCTACCTGCAGTAACTGGAGCTGATGGAAGATGATGAGTGAGAAAAAAATAATAATAAAAGGAGGGAAGAAGGGAAGTGAGAAGATGACAACAGCAGAAAAATCTTCCAAGTAATAGCAACTCTAGGATAGCAAAACCAGAACCTCCTTCAGATTAAATTTTCATACTAATCTTAAATAATGTATTTCGAACCTCAACACTTTTATAACAAAGGAGAAAAGAAAAGCAGAAAGGCTGAAACACTCAGCTGTAAATGAGGGAGAATGTGTACACAGATGCCTGAGGCTCCAGCAGGCACAAAAACCAAACTGTCCCTACCCTTCCCCCCAACCTCATTCAGTGTTTAGCTGCTCATTAAGGAAAAATCTACTTTAAAGAAATCTCAGCATTTACTGACACTTTGATAAATTTACATACATTTTAAGATACAGAGAAACAACCAAGTCTCCATCGGTTTGAGGAAGGCAGCTGGGATAAGTTTACAAGGACTATAGTCATGGGCTGTCTTTATGTCTGTATTCACATCCAAGACCTGCTGTGTTTTTCTCATGCTTAGTGAATTCTGAGATCAAGAAAACTTGATCAAGATTATGACAGTAGTAATCCCACTGAGGGTTTTTTTTTGTTTTGCTAAAATTATCTAGCCTTCTTCCTGCATATGATACTGTGCAACGTATGACTCTGAATCTGTTCCCAAGTTACCTGGCAATCAGTTTGACAAATATTTTATAAACGATGAGCAAATGCAGTGCTTTGAATCCATTTTCCAAAAATTCCTAATTTTTAGTATCAATAGGGAGCGAGATATTGTACATCACAAGGCAACAGGTGCTATAAATACGTACAGCCAACATTTATTCAGGAAGGTTCATGCCCATCACGTGCTTAGAGTGAGCTTGTTGAAGTGCTGATCTTAGGTGGATTTCCAGGAGGTACTAGCAAGACCCAGGTCTCGGCTCTAAACTGATAGCATGGAGTGTAGCCTGCTAAATTGAGTTGAGCTTGGTGAACTGTTGAGAATATTTTGCATATTTCATCCCCTGCTCATTTCAAACAGGTCCAGAAAGATGTAAACATTTTGTTCTATTGACAAGTTTGGATTTCTGTGTATTCTTGCAGTATTTCAATGACTTTTGTGGGTCGATAAAGGTGATTTCATGAATGGAAGAGGCAAGTACTTGTGTAAAAATTTCGTCTAGCTAGAAAGTCATGGTCACACCGATGTACCACACACAGAGACATGCTTATTACCCTCAGCAAATGCTTTTGTGATTCACATCCCTTCCTTTTGCCACTGCAGTAGCTCTGTGAACCACACAGATGTTACTGTTCGCAAACGCGAACCTTGCTTGAGAAATAGTTGGCTTTGAGTTTCAGTGCATCCAGGGCCTCCTTTCTTCTTCTCCTCTGACCTCTTCTGGGCACTTCCGTGATCTTCCTTATCCCTTCTGTGTCGGCCACTGGCTAGGCCACTCCAATATGGCAAAATGGCAGTTTGTCCTAGCTGGACACGCAGGTGTCTCTGCACTGTGCTGTACCATGCTCCCTGGCCACGGTGCAGAGATGTGCAAGCTGGTTTCCTGGCACAGCTAGCTTGTTTGAGGGCTGCTACTCTTCCTGTCTACCAGGAGATGCATGGGCATCGTTTCCACAGAAAGGCTAGTTTCAGTTATGTGTAAGACTGCATCCATCCACAGGACTGAGTAGGATTTCAGATCTTCTCCTCAGCTGTCTTCTTTCTCCCAGAAGCTCACTGCTTTTTGGGGTCTTTGAAGCATTGGGGCTTCACACTGTAAAGCTGTTGAATACTGCGTTTAAACGGAGCAAAGAGATGTTTAAGGGTTCTCAAAGAGACTTTATAAGCAAGTCTCTTCGTTCCCTGAGGAAACCTTGTCTCAGTTGAGCACTGGCTGCCTGGTCCGTCCAAATATACTCTGCAGGTGTTGCTATTTTCAGAAGCACAAGGAGTACTGGTGTCTGACTCACATTTAAAGCAAAGGAAATTAATCTTGGAGCAAAACAACTGGCATTATTAGCACCCAAGGGGCAGAAGCTGAGGCTAATATAGGAAACCATTTGCTAGAGAATTCTCCAAAGAAGAGGAAAGCGGTGCTGTTTGCCCAGCAAGCTCCGGCTTCTGAAATGGGAGCATTTAATAAATTCCCTAAAGCAACTGAAATATTTAATAAATGGGGAAATAAATAATATTCTCCCAGGACAAATTTGGGAAAGGATCCATATCCCATAAGGTCCTCTATTTCCAAAGCCTCTCTAGGCAGAGAGGAGGACCCTTGGGGATCTTAGGGACAGAAAAAAATGACACAGCCCCTCATATACTCTTTTAAATCCACTGGATCTGTTTTGTTATCATTAATTTATCTTAGTTTCTCTTTTCACTCAGATTTCAAAAAATCTTCAGGGAAGGGGAGAATATCCCAAAGCATTGCTTTATTTTCCCCTATTTTTCTTACCCCTTACCCCTTTGTAATAAATAAATAAATAAAAAAAATTAAAGTCATCGCAGGTCTCTAGTTCTGTGAGAAAAATAATTTTTCTACTTGGAAGCAAGTGAACCAAGCAAACACAGATAACCTAGTGGGCTTGGGGAATCTGATGGAAGTGGTATAGCCCTGATGTTACATCATTCAAGGCTCCTAGTACAAATAAGCACCTAAAAGAGGTTGCTCAGCTTCTAGGTACTGCCTCGAAATAAAAAATGTTTAAGGGGAGGGAGGGGGGGGGCAAAAAAAACCCCCAACCAAGTCACTCCAGATTGTGTTTTAAAGTTTAAAATTAAGCCTTTTTTTTGGCAGTATTACTGAGATCTATCAGAGTGTCCACTTGTGGATTCTGTTGGTGGTTTTAGCAGATGCAGTTTAGGGCAGGTGTTTAAAAAAATAATAATACTTTCTCTTTTTTATTGGTACCCAGAATGTTTTGAGAGAGTGACTAAGCACAGGCCTGGAGATTATGAAATTTGCTTAAGTGTTAATGGGTTGATTGCTGAGTTACAGCCTGCCGTCTTTACTGGAAATTGATTGACTGGTGCTGCAGGTCTTCACACTTGACGCTCGGATTTGACTCGAAAATTCTGCCAAGTCTTTTACTCTGAAATTTATCTTAATTAGATCTGAAAGACCTGCCACAGCAGAATAGTCACACCGATTAAAATGAAAAACAGGAGAAATTACTGATCAAATTAATCATAATGTCGGGTTACAGCTGTAGGTCTGATGTAATTTGCCACTCCAGTGAGTTACATCGGCCCAGGCAGAGGAAAGAGAGCTGGTTTTACGCTGATCCGTAACACCAGGCAGCTTCGGGCAGCCCATCAGGACGTTTATTCCATTCATTCTCTTGGCTTATTCTGACCTTAGTGCTGCAACTAGAAACAAATTAGGCAAAAGAAAAAGAATATCATTTTATCCAAGGGGTTGCACTGGAAACATGAGCTTTCCAAATCCTTCTTGTTTCATTTTTCCCCTTTCTACACCAACCTTCTACTTTTGTTTGAAGTAACCAACAATTAATTATGTGGAAATTGGAAAATTAAAAGGTCAGAGGTTACCACCTCAGGCACAAGTCAGAAAATGTGTATTTCTAAGAGCTCTTAGTGGGTTAGGATATGAGGAAATGAGGATCATTTAAGTAAACGGGTATATAGCAGCACATGAGAAGGCGTGTCCTAGCAGGTAGGAAATCAACAGTCAGACTTGATGTTTTATAGATGTGATGATCCTATAATTTATTTTTAAATTATGTACTTGTAATATACTACATTCTACTATAACCTTGTTAAAAAAACCAAAACAAAACAAAAAAAAAACCAAAAAACCAAAAAGAACGTACAAATCACTGGTTGAGTCCATATTGGAAAGAGATAGGTTGAGAATCTTAAGGGGCCCCACCATAAAATTTTCATCTGGAAGAGGTGTCTTCTGCAAGTTTCCTAGTATTCATTCTACCAGCAAGGTTTGAAAGATTTTTAGGACAACTTGTCTTGTAGGACCACTGTATCTTTTGCTGCTGATCCAGGACAAAGTCAAGAAATGAAGATATTTGCCACCAGCTATGAAAGGAAATGAAGTAAAGGAAAGAGAACAAGAAAGTACATGAACACTGTGAGTCTCAAAAAAAAAAAAATATTGTCTTATCTTTGAAATATACCCAATTTTTATTTTGGTACTATAGTACCTTAAACTGATCAGGAATTTTCTAAGTGATTTTTCTTTTCAACCATCATGTCATTCCACAAAGTTGGTTTCTCCCCTGCCAAAAATTTCATCTTAATTTTCTGTTTTAGGCCTGGGAAACTGAAAGAACTGAGGATAGCTTTTGATTAAAATTAGCTTGCTATATATAAACAATTTATTACATTAAATTGCCTAAAAAATAGTGATTTAACAGAAGAAATTTAAAATATTTTGATTTGTGGTGATGATTTGAAATCTGCTGAAATACTTCACCATTTTCAAATGCAAGTTTTTGTTTGCTGAAATATTTGAATGTTCTGTCTTTCATCTGCATTTGCATCAGAAATTATATCTTAAATTAGGAGAATTTCCTAATTTAATTCCTGCAGGACAGGAACTTGATTTATTTCTGATAGCTTAGACGTGAGCAAATATCCTGTGAGGATTCCAGCTGGAGAACCAAGCTAGGTTATGTTTGTGAAAGAGATTGGAAAGCAAAGCTGAATTTCCAGAAGACAAAAACTGATGTATGAAAATAGCACATCATCTATTGCTAGCATTATCCTTTTACTAAAGGAATGATGATGGTGCATTTTGGTCCTTAAAGGAGCTGAGATTCCTTAAAGAAGCAATCACTGTTGCCATATCTTTGTATACCTGTCAAGAAATACCTACATGCTTGTAAAAAGCATCAGGGAAGCAGTCAGACCTGGGAGGATTCTAGGCTCCTAGCGAAAATAAAGATGCTATAAAGAAAACCCTAAAACATGAGCCCAGTCACAATACAGAGTGGTAGTCTATAGTGATGGCCAAGAAATTGATACCAGAAGATGATGCTGAATGAATGTGATGAGA
This sequence comes from Charadrius vociferus, assembly GCF_000708025.1. NCBI lineage: Eukaryota > Metazoa > Chordata > Aves > Charadriiformes > Charadriidae > Charadrius > Charadrius vociferus. The sequence continues at coordinate 538,700 of NW_009647575.1, forward strand.
AGCGATATAAAAATTGTTAGTTGCTAATGGTCTTATGATTTTCACCATAGTAACCTTATCATCCCATTTTCAACCTGCTGGATAGCCAAACCCAGCTGGAGTGCTGTCTCTGTCTCTGTTTGCTCTCCTCCCAGTTTGGGCAGTGCTATCCGTGTGGGCTGGTGGCTCCAACTGGAACAGGAACAGGAGGTGGTAGAGGGCTGATCTCCTCTTGATCTTTCCCCGGGGAGTAGGGGACACTTCGCAGAGTGTCAAGCAGAGCTGCCAAAGTGGGTGCTCCATGGGCTATGGGGCAGGGGGGCAGATGATGAGGGCTGTACTGGGATCAAGGTGTAGGAAGGGGCAAGTAAGGAGAAGTCAGTCTCATTCCCAGGATTCATCTGAGGGTTCAGCTTCCATCAGTGTAGAATTCCTCAGGGACAGGGCCTGATTTTAGGGAGGAAAAGGAGAATGTTTGGAGGAGGAGAGGGGAGAAAAACAATGTCTTTGTTATTCACAGTGCCTTTATTCCTACTGACCTTTTCCACTGGGAGAGAGAAACAAAAAAATCAGAAGGATTGGCATTGTGAAGGCCTGAAATTGTATTGCTGATCACCACTCTGGAATAAGATGCTTTGTGCTTTTCCATCCTACCTCTGTCTGCAACTTTTCACTTTATAACGAGACCTAACACTACTACTAGGGAAGTTGGCAGGAGGTTTCTCATAGCTCTCAAATTAGACAAGAGCGAGCTCAATATGCCATTAGGAAGGTTTCCCCCTCTTCTACCTCCCCAACTTTATAGAATTACAGCTTCCTATTTTTTTTAACTGTCTTCTGACTATGAAACATGTTCTCCATGCAATCAAAATGTGTCTGACAGAATTTTCAGTTCATGTAAAACAAATACAAAAATAAACAAAACTTGAGAAAACCAAGCCATTCTAAAAATCCTTGATGTTTTCCCCATAGACATTCAAAGAGTATGTCTAGGGGGAAATCACTGGAACTTCAAATGTACAAGCAGGTATAGAGATAACATATGTCAGTCCTGTAGAACCAAACTTGGCAGTCCATGCTCTCGCGAGTGAAAACTGAAGGGAAAGGAGGGGAGGGGAGGGATTTCTTTTACCACCACCTACAATTTGCATATTTAGCTCTAATCTCATTATCAAGTTATGCCTTTGCTTACTGAATCCACTTTTGAAAAATAATTTGCATCAGGCGGCAAAGTGCTCTATTAAACGGGTTGTCGGAGTCAGGAGCACCTGACTGCAGTCCCAGCTCTGTCACTGTCTGGCATGTCACTTCATCTTTCTGTTCTTTTGTTGATTCTCCCACCATTGTTTGATCTCTTTAGACTGTAAACTTTTACAGTATTTTGGTATAATGCAATGAGGCCTTGATCTTGCGTTGGGCTTCTAGGTACTGCTGTAACACTAATACTGCAAATACTCAAAAGAGGAATCGCATAGCCCCCGTCGCTCTCTTGCTGAATTCAGAGTAGTATTGCTGTTGACTTCAGAGGACGCAGAATTGGTATCCATTTTGTTTTCAAGTATATTGAATATTTTGAAGTTTCTGTCAGCTGTTCAGTGTGCTGTCAAATGCACTAATGAAAGGTTTTCCTAAAGTTAATTTTCCTACTCGTAATACAATAACCAAATTTGCTTTAACACTTGAAAAAATCCATCCATACTAAAGAGAATCAGTTGCTTAATCCTAAAATTAAAGGTTATTGCATGCAAGAGAAAATAATTACATGCTCAAAGTATGGAAAAAAGAAAACTTTTTTAATATGTAGGTATTTGTATAATTAAAGACTAATCAAGCATGAAGGCTGCTGACTAAACCAGAAAATGAGATTGTTGGCAAGCAATATTGTAATGTAAATGCCATTTTTGTTTAAGTACTAAAGAGCTGGAGGAATGATATCCTGAACAGATTAAAAGCAAACAGCATTGATAATAAATATTTATCAGATTTCAAATGCAACACACAGAGATTTTTATATTTTACATGCAAAATATATTGGCATTGAAATATTCAGTCACTTTTCAAAGGTTTGTTCACATCTTCACTTTAAAATGTTGAAAAGCAAGCACTCACTAGTAAGAGAAACAGCTTTAGAACTCAGTCTTAACCTGTAGCAATGTCAGTAATCTGTAGGCAATGGAAAACAGCTGAGAGTTGCTAACGTACTTAACTACAAATGCATAAGATCAACTCCTGGGGCTGGAGAGTCAGAATTTTAATGCTCTTTATGTGTGTTTTCTTTTCTTTTTCTTTTTCCCAAAATGTTCACATTAATTTTTCAAAAAGAAAGGGAGGCTTCTCAAACTTAAATCCATGCCATGAAACAGATGTGTAGTAAAGTATTTATGGAAGGCTTCTGTATATACAGAAATTATCCCAATATAACCACCATTTTGTTGTAGAGGACTGATTTAGTTAAAGGTTTGTAACTTCCTGGGGCATTGCTTTTAAATTAGTGTAGAAGTGTTGTGCTACTTAAATATGTTCATCATATACCTTTGTATTATGTTATTGTAGCTTAAATCTTGTTCAGAAGTGAGTATGAAAATATTTGGCCACATCAAGAGTTGAGGAGAACAAGGAAATGCTAGAAATGAAGTACCAAATGTGTTCCGGTTCCCATCCATTTTCTTTCCATTACACTGTTCCCACAGTTGGTGCTACTAAGCATGCTGAGGTCCAGCAGAAACCATCAGTTAATCAAGCCTGGTCATGCAATGGTTGAAGCTATTTAAAACATCCTTTGACATCTGTGAAAGGAGGCTTAAACCCAATGTAAGGCAATGAAGACCTTTGCTTTAGTACATGTGCTGTGGGCCATTGCATCCTTTGTGTTGATGTATACCTCCTGTTGTTTCCTCATACATTTACTTTTCAGAATAATTTTCATCTCACTTGATTATGACTGAGAGATACAATAGTAAGTCAGTGACAGAGTTATCAGGGGAAAAGTGACAATAGGGATTTTTGAATGTAAGGCTGCCTACAGCATTATCAAATTTTTCCTAGCCTAGTGTAATTATATTCTATTAGCCTTTGGACAAAGGGAGTGTAGACAAGTTAAAATTAAATAATACTGTGCGAAAGTCTAATGCTAGTCTCTTGAATCAGCATTGATCTAATTTTCAGAAGGGTTGAGTCACTCCTATTGGTATGAACTGTAGAAATTATTACTTAGCCGTCGAAGGAGCAAAAATACAAATTTCAACCCCTGGTTTTCTTAGGAAAATCTTGCTCGTGTCTATAGGTTACATCACAGGAAACTGAATATTTGCAAATGCTAAAATTCAGACCAAATTCAGCTAGGGTCATACAATATCCTGTGCTTATCTGAGTTACTGAGCTCTTAAACGTACAACTTCACAGATAGGCATATTAATATATCATCATTAAGAAACTTTATAATAAGCACTTTATAAGTCCTGTAAGGAATTCATATTTACACTAGTTTAATGATATGTTGGTAAATGCACACTAAGGAAAATAGTAGGAAAAGTACAAAACCTTGTGTGTAGACCATCAGTCAGTGGTCCAGCAAGAAGGAAACTAGAAGAGTCAGTAAAGCACATTTAGATCAAAGCCATGCAACTGTGAGCCAGGTCTGACCCACAGGAAGTTTCTATCCAGACCCCAAGTAAGCAAATAAAAGAATAAAAGGCTTTTGAAGGCAACTGCATCTGTGCTTTGCCCTGGGATGTGCTGTTGCTTGTGAGCTCCCAAAAGGAGCCCAATTACCTAAGAGAGGTGGGCAGGTGAGAAGTCTGCCTGTTGATATTTCTTTGTTTGTTTGTTTGTTTGTTTGTTTGTTTGTTTTTCACACATACCTGAGTGAAGCATAGTAATAAGTTTTAGGTTGCCTTTTCGAAGAAGACCCTAATTCTTTTCTTCTACAGAGGTGGCTGTGCCTCCCAAAGATTACTGATCCTGTCAAGCAGGTGATAATTCCTTCTTTTGTTTTCTAACTGTAGGGTTGTATAACGTGTAAGTTACAAGAAAGGTTCACTTATTTGTAGAATGAAGATTACCACAGTTTGCCGAGGAAAACATGGTAACATGTAAATTATTTAAAGGCTGAAACAGAGACTTTCACAAGTCATTAAACTGCCCTGTGTCTTGGAACACAAAGAGGATATCCCTGGGATATTTATCTGAGGGTCTGCAGGTCAAAAGGGGAATGGAGTCAGCAGAAAAAGAAGCAGTCACATAGAGAAAGAGCAATTATTCACAAAATAAAAATGACGATAGTGGTTAGAAGTGTCAGCATATACATCTGAGATGCCTTTGGTGGGGCCATTACTTACGAAAAAAGACATTACTGCCATTTTGCACTAGATACACTGTACTTATTTCATCGTAACCATTGCTTGCATAGCATTCATTTATATGGAAAACCTACAAAGACACCTCAAACCACCTAGTGAAAGGTAGAAATGTCTGCCAGCTCTCTGGCTTCATACTCTTTTACAAGCATGAGCCTAAACAGGACCTTAAAAATGATTAATGCTTGTGTACATCATCTCCATTACCTTTGTGAATCAATAACAACATGCATGCTCATCTTCAGTGTGTGGTTTTTGAAAGTCTTAATCTGATTCTCTAGGTTAACAATATCCGTTACTCCAATCGTAAAAAGTAAAATCACAGTCCTGGTTATAGCCTTACTTGCAAGTCTGAAGTCCAACCAGATGCTGCTCTGTTTTCCAGGACTGTCTAAAAAAGTTTCCTCATTTTCAGATAAGACCTCCCCCTCATCTGAGCAGCAGATATTGAAATTTGCAGATTTTTTTCTGGACATGCTGTATTTGGTTTTGTAATTTCTTCACAGGAGAAAGTCTTACTGGTATGATTAGGCAAAAATCTGACCCAAGGATATTCCATGATCTCAACAAATATTTGAATCCAAACCAGAAAAAGAAAAAAGAAAAAGCAGGGTAGCTGCCAAAATTTTACATAGATGAAATAAAATTGTGAAGTCTGATTTCATCCATTTTACTTTACCATAGGTACATGCACCCCTATGCCATTTGAGAAACTGGATTAAAAATGAAGAGCCCAAAACTGGGAAATTTCGGTACTACCAAAACCCTTTCTTTGGGAGCTTATGGAGGGAGAGACTTCCTAAACGCGATCAAAATGCCCACCACTTTTCAAAATGTTTCAATTCTAATGGAAATAGTAACAGTGCAAAAATTTTTTCCATCAAAATGTTTAAAACCTATTTGCAAAAAAAGATTGTAACAAAATATTTTAAATTAATCCTTGTTCTGGATATGACCACAGGCTTCAGAAATACTACTTGGTGCTTAGAAAATCTGAATCTGACATTTTTCCAGTAAACTGCAAAGCTGCACACTGTTGAATATAATCTTCACATTAGGGTGCTGTTTTAAAATTTCCCAGGGGGTGATTCAGTGCATCAAGGCAACAGGGGTAATGATCTGAGAAGGAGACTCCTCACAAAGTAGAACGGAAAGATCAGTACACTTTCCACTTCTGACAGCTGACAGACCAGGGTTTGCCCTATGAAATAAAGGCAGCCATGCCAGTGAAATGGTCCGGCACTGAGCAAAGGAGATCTACCTCAAGAACTGAGGTTTGTAATCATCAGGGCGATAACCACCCTCGTTTTCCTACAACTTGTTCCTTTGCAAAATGCCTACCAAACTTCTTTTAAACAGCTGGACAACTCAAGACTTCTTTTTCATTAGTTTCTGTTGAAAACTGTAGATTCACTGAAAAGCAAATCTGTTCGTGGCACCTGGTGAAATCATCTCATGAAACAGTATCTTAGCCTCAGGTTCAAGCCTTTCACTGCACCTGATTCAGACGTGAGGTTTCAACCAGGGTCTCCACATCCTGGTGAGTGCCCGGATTTGTCAGAATAATGAATGCTTGAGGGCTTTTACTTTTCCATCTTGGAATATAAATAGTTCACTGTTCGTCAGGCCAGAAAGAGAACTTATCCTCCGACTTGTCCCAATGCGCATGATAACTTTTACAAAGGAAACAATTCTAAATAACAGCAGAAAAAGGTCATGAGCCTGTAACTTAGTATGTATAAGTATGTATGTCTTTTCTGTTTGAGAGTTGTCTGCTGGAAATTTTAATGAACAATTTCTATAAGTGCTAGACAAGCCCACAAGGAGCTTTGTAAATATTCCAGATGTAAGCTAAGACTGGTTTGGTTTTGTTCTCGCTGGGGAGAAGAGAGGCTGAATGTATGGGTTACATGATATTCTATCAGTTGTTTGGATGGGAGAGCTGCCACTTTAGCACAGTATGAGCACTGCTTTTCCTGGGAGGGCTGCCTGGTGTTTGGATTGTGTCTGGCTGATTTTCATTTTGCAATCATGCAAAATGAAAGGATGTTTCCTAAGCTACTTTAAGGGGGAAATTTTTAAAAAATGATTGAAAGAAAGGTATCTTCTGAGGATAAAGAATTATCTTTAACGTAGGTTAAAGATAACGTAGGTATTGAGTGACTTCCTATCACTCAACACTAATTTTAATATAAGGAAGTGTTGAAATGTTTCTAGAAAGTACAGTTGAAATAATTCCCTAAATATCTAAATGCTAGCTCCAATAGGATTGAGACTTGATGAGCAAAATTTTATTTTTAATGATATTAGGTCAATACAGACTTTAAAAAAAGAGGAATTACAGGTTCTGAAAATAAAGTTTTAGCCTTAGAGCTTTGATAAAGATCCGTGACCCCTGGCCCTTTAAATATTGAACTTAGACTGTAAAAATATCACTTCTTATTGATCACATGGTTATTAAAGTCAGTCAAATGCTCAATTTATATGTCAAACACTTGTAATATTTCCTGTAAATATTAGAACAAAAGAAAAGGGTGATAATATCATTGTGTTCGGTTGCATTAGATTTATTCTGCTTTTCGTCACTGAGAAATAATAAAAATGTCAGTAAGAAATGCATTAAATATGCCAAGCATTTATCAAGGCTAAATTAATTTACAACTGCATCATGTGTGTGGTGTATGTGTGCATTAGTTCGTGTACATGAAGCCAGGAACATACCCACCCATGTCACTGAGTGTGACAGAGTATATCTATCATGTGTTCTCATTCTCTCCTTTCAGTGCACCTTCCCAGTCCTTACCACATACTTCCAACCCTGGAAAGGTATGGCATGTTTGTTGAATCTCAAAAAGAATGAGGAAACTTAATAAGTCAACAGATATTAATTAAATGTTAAAGGCAGGTTTTCAAGTACCTTCAATATATATTGCTCCTAATGACATTCAAGTGCGCTTACAAGGGAGGTCAGGGGGGAGATCTTTAGATCCCCCAGGCTCCCCCAAGATGCCTTTCCATAACCAAATGCTTTCATATGAGTAATCGAAAGAAACCTTTAGTCAACCACTGGGGAGTCTTTACAGCCTGGCTTCGATTGGAGTCTGAGTGCAGGCCTGTGAGCAGGAGGTGTTTGTAAGCATTTCTAATGGCATTTTGATGTACATGTACAAAATTGATGTCGGAAGGATCATTGTAAAGTCCCAAACAGTGGAATATTGAGGACATTTTCAGGTGGCAGTCAGATTCTGGCTGGGTGAGCCCAGTATATTTTCTCATGTCACAGTTGATTAGGTTCACAGGGAAGTGGAAAGAGTAAAAAATTCTCTTATTACTGCAGCAATGCCATATCAGCCTCTTTTCCCTTTGAATGCAACATTAGTTTTTGTCCAGAACTCTAACTGCTTTCTACAGTTTGGGGAATTGTAAAGCAGAAACAATTTTCCCAGCTAGGCTGACCTTCACAGTAATGAGAAATGACTGGAATTTCTCTCTATTTCTGTAACATTTGGGGAGGACGGTTAGGAGGAATGTGTTTGTTTTACCTGATATTATGTTGTGGGCGTCTATTTGGCACTTTGAGCCTAATTTTTTTCCATTCAGGAGATTACATGGACTGTTGCACCATCTGACCCAGTAGCCAGCCCTCAAGTGTATAGAGAAGCAACAGTAATGCACTTTAAACCTTTTGTTATCACAGCAATGATGGCATTTTGTTTCAGCCATTAAATGATTTTATTTTTTTTTCATGGGACGGCTATTTTCATTTACTCTTCAGTACTTGTTCAGATGATGGGCAATGATCTTGAGAAAATTTAAGATTCATTACAGGTCAGGCAGATGGGGGAGCCTCAAGATGGACACACATCTGCAGAGCGTTCCTTGTGAGGCTGGTGCTATAGTACTACAATGCTGATCATCTCTTGGGGATGGGATAAGAAAATTCTGCATTTATGTGCAAAATAAGTAAGTGCTATGTCCAAAGAGTCTTTAACAGCAGCACATCTGGCTAGAAATATGAGTTGTTTCCTTGTTCTTTCCAGGTGTTTCAGAATAAACCTGTGAAATCTGAGGCCTCTAGCAATGCATGGTGGTCCAGGCTAGGTCTGCCCTGCAAATGCAGAAGTAGCATTGCAGAGGTGTTGACAAGAAAGAGGGAAAGCACTACAACAGGGCATTAAATACAAAGAGCCACCCAAGAACACGCAGGATCCCAGCCACGCTTATACAGCCTATGCTGAAGTCCATACTGTTGCATCTTCGTTGTGGCATTGACATAAACTAGATGGGCTCAGGTAGAGCTTCACTTGCTCCTGATTACAGTGTAGACCTATCTGCCACTTGGCATCTGTGCTAGTAAAAGTTCCAGAAGTTCCTGGAAATGGGCACAGGTGAAAACATTTGAAATATGAGACAAATTGGATCAAATCTCTGGCTGCAGATCACTCCAATATGAAAGCTGAGTGGTGGTTTCAGGGAATTCATAAGTTTCAAATGTTTTCCTTCAATTTTTGCTTTCCTTTATTTTTTTCTTTTTGCTCCTGATATTTGATTCATACTTCCATCTATTGCTAACTTTTATGAAGACTTCGTAAAAAGACAGCACATTAATTCAAAGATGTTCAATATTGATCAATATTTATTGCAAAGCAATTGCAAACACGTGACCTTCCTTTTTCCATTGACAGCATTAGTCAGATTTTTTGCCTAGTCCTGAATCAAACCCTAAGTCTAATACTCATTTCATGCCAGTGTAAATCAAGACCAACTCTGTAGAAGGTCAAGTGTGATACATCAGTATGAAAGCAGTGTAAGCGAGATTGATCTTAGTGACTGTGAATTTTGGGAAGTTTGTCTTCATAGCACAGCTAAAACTTTATGACTGTGGCTTGTCTTCATTTCTGAGTCTCTCTTAAAAGCTCTGTGAACGAGAAATACCAGGAGAGCTCTCGGCACAGCACCACCTTCAGAGCCTTCCCTGCCTGGCGACATTAAGAAGTCCTTCATGCAGTAAGGCAGGATCTGATCCTGGAAACACAAAAGCATTACCCTGCTTCCAGGACTGGTAAATCAGCATCTGGTACTGGCAGCCCTTAGTGAGGGAGGCACTCCCTCAAGCATTTCTTATTTGACTAGAGTGTGAAAGAGTACACTGTATTAAATTTGGCATGCAAGACAAGATATACTCCAACTTTAAAAATAACAGCAATGTCTCCACATCAAGTGCTTTGGGACTTGGATTATACACTTGGCAGTTTTGTGTTTGTTTTTCTCTCTTAGGTAGCAGTGACAAATCACTGGTTTAAGAACATACCCAAGTAGGAATGAAAGGTGTTCTACCTCCTGATCTCTCTCCTTGGTGTGCTCTCTGTTATGAAGGAACATTGTTACTTCTGTATGTAACAGGCTAAATGTGCAAAAACTGATCAGCCAGTCTCAACACAGTGGGCTAAGATTTAATTACGCTTATTAAGAAAGGGAAAAAAGTGTCTACAATGTGTGGAGAAGTTGCTCGCAGCTGCTAGGGTATGTTTAGTATCGATTCCACATTCAACTCAGGGCCATCTTCAAATTGAGACAAGCTTATGGATGAGCTGCTGAAAGAGAAGGAACATGAGATGTGTGTATGTAGGGTCCCAAATACACGAATGGCACAAAGTGGCTGTGGCTGTCCTGTCTGCCACTGGCAAGTGGCGGAAGCTGAATCTCACCAGGCTGCCAAACTGAGGATGAGGAGTATTGTATCCTGCATCCTGTCGGGCCCCACAGGTTGAGTCCTCACCCTTCCTGTGACTGTTAGGAACTCACCCAAGTTCCTAAAAATTTCAGAGGCTGCAGGAGCAGCCAGGGAAAATAAAACCAATATCTAAATACAGGAGAAATAAAAGCAGTATATAAATATTGGAAATGGTGTTCATTGCCATCTTTAGCCTGCAGGAAGTGGTTCGGTGCCGCTGAAAACTGTGGAGAGCCAAGACACTACTGCTCGCTGCTCTACATCTCTACAGGAAACCTCAGCATAACCTTTAGTGTGTGATCTCCTAAATGCAAATGATGTTCATAGCAATTATTTTAAGGTTTTTCTCTCCCTCCTACTGCCAGCCAGAATTAACAGCACAGCAGCAGAACAAGTAAGTGCTGCATAGAAGCGTCCAAGAATGTGTGCCATAAAAGTACACTGCCAGCTTGCGCCTCACCCTGCCATAATTTCACAACCAGAGTGTCCTTGTAGAGCTAAACCCTACCCCTCATCTTTTTGTTAAAAGGGTCCCCTTCTCAGGCCATTTCCTGCATCCCAACACATACCCTCTGGACTCTCATACTGGGCCTTGCTGTCATACCAGTAATTCTCCTTGGTTTTTCTTCATTGTATTCCTTCCAGAGAGCTTAGGAGCATGCGGCCACCAGGCCTGGGCAGCAACAGGAAAGCCTTTCCAGAAAACAGCAGGCTATCAGTCAGTTGAAATGGGGTGTTATGGGATCCTTAGGTTAGGCGGAAGAGAGTAATGTGTAAAGCACGGGGTAGCATCACCTGCCTCTGTTCATCAACAGCCAGGCTTGCTCTCAGCCCCACGCTCTTCTTGTTGCAGCATTCAGAGGTTTCTGAAGCTCCAATGATGCTGTTAGCACATACTCCACTTCTAGCTGCCTAGGAGGCATTATCATTTGCTGGCTTTTCCATTCTGTCATTAAAGTAATATCCTTAATATAAAGGTAGTTCTTTTTCACCAATCTAGACAACACTGAAAGCAAAAATACATTAAATAAATCTATTTTACATGAATTATTGCCACAACTCTGCTAAGACGAGTATGCTTTAAAGTATTACTGATAAAAAGACTAAGGAAAAGACAGCTTCAAAACTTTAAAAATCTTTTTCAAAGGTGTTTCCTTATCCAGACTTTTCTTATGCCTTAGTCAGTCCATATTTTAGCACAGTAATTTTGCTTACCCTCCATCACACTGTGCCTTACTGGAGTGTCAGAACCAAATCACAGCAATCAGCAGTCATACTGGCTGTTCAGTGTTGGGCGTCTTAGAGCAGTTCACTTCTCGGTCTGCTCCTGCAAAACAAAGATGATATTGATAAAGAAGATGCAGAGTAGGAGTGGGTGTTAGGAAAGTATCTAGAGGAACAGGCTAAGATCACAGGGCACTGGGCTGTATGAAGTGCAAGCTCATAGACTGTAACATTTCCTGCTCCCAAAGATGTTCCAGTCTTAAAAGACAAGTGAGACAAAGGAATTACAATTATCCCCACTTTACAGATGGAGAAATGAGTTAGTAAGAGATTAACTAGCTTGTCCAAGGTCACTCAGGGAGCCTGACAGGCACAGAACTAGGACCTAGATTTTCTGAGTTCCTAAGGAAGGATCAATCTCTAAGAAATAGTGTCCTAAGCTATGTTTCTTAATAAAAGAATCTCGTATTAAAACGTTACAAAAGTAAAAATGCAATTTCTTTACCTTTCAGTTTGATTAATGGATTCTTCACCACACAACAGTAAAGCAAGTTCCTTTTATAATATAGAGTATTTGAATCTTTTTTTTTTTTTTTTTCAGAAAGTAATGATGGGGAAAAAAACTTTTCTTTGATTAATTCCAGGTAGATTTTGTTTTCTCTTTTTTTGCTATCTAACTTCTAGATATCAAATAGATGTATTTTAAAGTGCTAGGATTTGACACGATGGTGAGCCAACTAGCAAGAGACCACCCTTTATAGATAATATAATAGTAGAACAAATTGAGTTTCCAGACCTTAATCCTCTAAGAAAAGCTGAAACCAGAGGGGAAAACTTCCACAGTGTTACTCAGTTGGTTCACCCTATTTGATTGCCGGTCAGTACATGAACCCTATTTTAGAAGTGATGTGATTTCTATCTAAAATAAGCTGTTTACAATGTTCTGTGGGCTATTACTGTTCGAATGCTAGTTTCTAAAGTTCTTGAAAGAAGTCTACATTAAAGCAACATTCAGAAGATTGTAGGATTGTTTTGTATTCTCTCTGAAATGGAATGTGATTTCATCTGCATCAGGCTGATTTATACAGAGTAATTTTGTTGTTTTGCTTTTGAGCATTTTATGAACTCCCAGAGAGATTATTGACCCCTGCTTAAAAAGTTTGCGATGAGAAGATATACCAATAGTAGTTCTATTGTTAGTAATAATGACCATAATGGGTATAAATTCAGCTGTTATTTTTAGGACATGAAATATTTTCTTTACTTTTTTATAGGCATAAGTAGGGCTTAAAAGATGTCCAGTGTAATATTGCAGTGTACAACAGCTGCAGAAAACCAGATCACAACCGACCAGGGATACTCAGTGAAGAACAACCACTAAGGAATAATCTAAGGATTCATTTTTAATTATTTTGCCAGAGGTTCCTGTACTCATTTGTTAAAAACAGGGGCAAAATTACAAACACTTTTGCTTGTAGCATGGAGTACTTTCAGGACCGCACCGTATTCCCCATGGGAAATGAGCATGTGGTTAAAGGGAAACATAATTTAAGCACAACAGCAGATTTTCTGTACTGTGGCCTAAGGCTCTTGGAATTGCCCTGTGCAATGCAGCACCGTGCGTGGTACTCTAACTGGTGCAGACATCTGCCTGCATTAACGCTGTACCCAGTATAACCAGGCTGAATGAAAAGCTTTGGTACGTGTCTTTGGTATGTGCCATCCAACTGAGCCACTTAAATGTATGCTCAGTTGCCGCCATGGTCAATGGAAAAAAAAGTCCTCTCCAGAAGACAGCTGAGAAAAAGGCCTTCTCTTGTAAGCTCTGAATTACCACCTAGAAGCGTCTGTTCCCTTTCCTGACTTATAGACACAACGGAAGGTGACTGGCTTTGCAGCTTTAGTGTCTGAAAGTAGGTGTTGGGGGCAATCCCCAAACAGATAGAAAGAAGACAAAAGTGTGATTGCAGTGTGGGCTAACTGTACTCCCACCAGGCCATTTTTATAGCTTTGTGACAGAATACAGGTTTGAGAGGAGCATTACCGCAGGTTTTTTTCTCCTGTACTAATGTAAGGTATATCAGAATAGTTGTGACACTATTTTGTAAAACTAAAAAGAACACTAGTCAAAAAGACTGCATGTTTCTAAGATCATCACATGTAGATTAAAGGCTCATCTCTTATGCAATGACTTATGTATGCCTATCATTTCTTCTCCTAGATCTTCTGCACAGCGGGACTGGTGTATAGGCTTCATGAGATGCAGAAAGATGACAGAAATACATAAGTGTTTTGATTTACCTATAGTCTTCTCTCTTCTATTCCTAATCTAGGATTTAGTGGTTTTATGATGTGTTGTATGTCGTGTGTCTGATTTAAAATAATTATTTCCATAGTCATTCTTGTGACTCCACTTTTTTATGTTTCAGCACTCTTGTCTAGATGTAAGAATTAGTTATTTCTTTTATTAGCTCAGCAGTGCTTTGCTTCTGTAAATATAATTCAAGACCTGTAATTTTCTTTATCCTTGGTAAGATTATTCTCTCTATATATTTTTTCACTTGTGTTCTGCTTGGGGAATGGGAACATTCTGAAATGTCTATATGACATATTTCTTGGTTTTCCTTTGATATAGCATATCACCTATATTAGATGGTAGCCTATATTAGGCTGTTGGTTGTTCATTAAAGTTTAAGAAGCAGTCCTGCATTTCATGTATTTTCTCTTGCACGTTTCTTGTACACAAACACACATGCATGCACACTCAGAGTCATGGATTTCCAGGGCTCAGTCCTAAAGGCAACCAATTCAACTGTGATGGCTTTTTTGTTTCTTTCTTATATTCTTTCTTCTTAGTTTTCCTTTTATGCCTGTCGTCTTTGGTAATTTGGCTTCAAGGACTTTTTTGATACAAGTTTGGCAAATGTATTCCATGTACAACATTTCCGTGGTGGTTCTTTATTTTTATTGCTGCATGTTTGTTCTGTAATGCTGTAATTTGATTATTTGTCCATCTATTTTTTTACTTTTAAGTCCTGGATATATAGTATTAGGGCTTGACTCTTACCTTACAATAACAATTGAGTCACACACATTTTTCCCCACTGCCTTTATTACGACATACCCAATCCAGGACATTTATAAAAACTAAGTAGTAAGCACTACACAGAGATCTCAGATGTGTGAGAAGAATCTTAACTTGAAGGGCCCTTACAACATCATCTGTTGAGTTCCCCTGAGTAAAGCACCACCTTCAGTTTTGGTTCTGGCTAATTAACGTCCTTTGAAGATCCAAAGGCACCCTGTACTCAGACTGCTCCATGGGATAGCATGCAGTAGCATGTGGTGTCTACTGACTCCAACTTCTTTCCCTGAGCAAAGAAGAGGTAGTGTCAAGGAAGCAAAAGTAGATCTTGGGTAGTAAGAATACCCTGAAGGGGGGTAGGATTGCTAACATTTGAAGAAATATCTGCCCAGCAGTCACAAAAATACCAAACAAACAAACAACCAAAAAACCCCAAACAAGAAATCAAATGAGGCCAATTAGAGCTGTCCTTCCTGGGATAGGGGCTGTCCCCAAGACACTGCCAGTGATGTGGGGAGCTGGCTGCTACCGGGGCAGCTCCAACTGGAGGCAAAACCGTCCGTGTCCCAGCAGTGACAGATGAGGGGCAGAACAAGAGCACCCTAGTGCCACCTGCCCTATCATCAACCCTTCCTTTCTGCAATAGCCACTTGTACGGATGAGTGGATGAGGCCTTGTATCCATGCCTACTCATCTCTACCCACCAACCTGGAGGCCACTTAGTGCCAATCATAAATAAGGGGCCAGTAGTACTCTATAGTACAGCTCTTGTGGCTTGACATACAATTCTTCCCCTGATTTTATTACCTTTAACAGCTATATGATGAGGGTCATTTATACAAGTGGGTCATCTTTTCTGCATAATGAGATAGTGATAGGTCTAGAGCTCAAGTAAGCATTATATGAGTTACTGTAATTCATTTTAAAATAGAACTTGATAAAAACAAGATATCTTATGTGACATTTACTACAAGAGTGTGAATAAACAGAAAGCTAGAAGGAATGGGAGGATGCATCGGAGATTTCCCCACCACTGCAGTGGCACATTGAGTAGTTGATTTATCTTATGAAAAGTGTCCAGAGCATTAATGGGAAAATTAGTGTTTTCTAAAGGATAAATATGTTGACAAATCGCAAGTTCGGAGAGAAGACAAGGGTTTCATTTATGCAGGGTGTTCTGATAACTGTAAGCCAGCAAAGTTGAACCAGTTAATTTATGAACAGCAGCAGATTCAGACACATGTACTATACTCTCCTGGATCTACCATTTCCTTGTGTAAAGGCAGCCTTCGCTTTGAAATACCCCCTTGTAATTATTTTTACCATTTATGTGCTTCTTAGTTAGAGACCTCCATCTTGTGTGCAGCTTTGCAAGTCGTTTAGATGTTCATTCATTTCTGTACCTCAGAGGAATTTTTTGGTCTCCATTAATATTACCTGTGTATATATTATGGCAGTGGCTTAAGTGCCTGAGTTACATAAATACTAGGTAAATGCATAAATCACTAGGTACTTTGCAGCAAACAGGGAAGTATTCCACATGCAGATTTAACCTGAAATACAAAAAATCAAAAAATTGGTTTTAATTTGGATCTTGCCTTCCTTTGGTGCATGTGCATATGTAATCCAGTCCCAATGGACTTTCAGATGTATTATCTAAAGAGAAAACAAACAAACAGGATGAAAGAGAGGGAGTTTTATTATTCTCATTCTTCAGACAGGAAATTAAAGAAATTAAAATATATGGAAGAATTGGACCTCTAGTGAGATTTCTAGGTCTCTACCCAGGGACCCTAATAACAAGACTTCCTTCCTCTTCAAACATAATTATTACTATTTCCATCGCATATGCTTTGGAAAGTTTTTCATGTTTCCACATGAAATACTAATTTTCTAACCCTGAACTTTCCTTTTAAGCAAAATCAATGAAAAGCTATTGTTGCTTTTACAGATGCCAGAAAGAATTATTACCATCATAGGCAACAATAAAAAAGATATTTTCACCCTCAGTAGATTGAATTACTGAGAAATAACCTTATAATTACTGTATAAAACACCCTGTTTTAACACTGTTTTTAATATCCATAAAGTTTCTGGTTTATTTTTCACAAGCCAGCATCAACATGCTAAATTCTGCTTTGCTCTAAGCTGGTGCAATTATGCTGACCTCTATGGGGCTCCACCTGTTACACTGATGGCTCTTAAGAGGCACGCTATTTTTTGATGAATATTAGTTAGGAACAAAGAGAGAGGTCTGATTTCACTGACATTGATTTAAACAAGCAGCATAGTTTCCTTGAAATTGAAGGAATTATTTTGGAGTTCTAACAGTATAGCAGGTAAATCTACTTTCAGTTACGTCTTTGTCAGACCAGTGGGGAGAAGAAGCCTTCTGATATCCCCCAGTGTGGGATTCACCAGTGGAAATGTCAGGGAACCCTTGAGTTATAGTGAACTTGCCAAATGGACCCTTGTCCCTCGCTCCCTGTAGATCTTGATTTAGATATCTGCAACCTGCAATGCTCAGGTGGCTCGTGGTCTTTGGAAGAGAGAAAGGAAATTCCCCCTCACCAGGTTCACATTGCTGTCTTGCAGCTACAACTGAAAAACTGACTCCTGGAGCCACACAAAAGTAACAGCCTCTGGGTTAGTTTATGCTGTTGATCTTTTTTGCTTCTTCCATCTGGCTGATGTTCACCAGGTCTTCTGCAAGTCAAGGTCTTTTTCTGTCTCCTTGAGATGAAACTAAGAGGATTATTACCTGCCTGCTGATTGCCGTTGTTGAAAGAGGAAACAATTCAGTGCAGAATGACTGCACCCTCGTTTTGTGTTCAGTTAATATGTACTTAAAACTAGGCCATCCCTTTTCTATTCATCTGATTTCTCCTAGCAGGGTAAGAAACCATATGAGTGCCTTCCGGGAAATTTCTCATTTCAAGGGGATATATTCAGCTTTAAGTTTGGAAAGCAAACAGCACGTACCCCATATTTTATAGGGAGTATTTGTTATCTTGCATTTACAAGTAATATGAATGTGATAGGTGTAGTGAAAGAGTCGTGCCTCAACTGCACTTGGGCTGGTTTCATCACAGTTTCTTCCTTGTTGGAGGTGCATTAGAACAACAGCATTGTTTGACTGGGTTGCCTGCAAAAACATTTTTGACCCTTGGCTTACCCTTTTTACTGACAGAATTACCAGTAGCACCCATCAGTACCAGTGGCTGCAAAGAGGTCTGCAGACTGCACCCTTTCTAAAGGCATATTTTGGAAAATACTTAGGAACGTATATATATGTTCCTTCAACCCCCAAATGGGTGAGATTAGGAAAAGGCACGTAAGAATGATTTCTTTGAAATGAAGTATTTCCACTCAATTTATAAAACACCCATCTGTGAGGGTGATCCATTTTACATTCCCTTTCAAGAAATCATTTTGGTCTGAACTAAATGTTTCATGTGACCTAAAATTTATTTCTTTTCCATTTTTTTTTTCACTCCAGGTCTGCCTGAATTGTGTTTTGTTATTGTTTGAGGGGAGGTGGGGGTTGAAGGAGTGAGTAGGGTGTTTCGAGGGAATTTTTCAGTCTGCAAACAGAAAAATCCATTAGTTTCACAGCTGTAGGTGTAAATGTTTTGACTTCTGACTTCAATGGATAGCTTCTCTAGTTTACATTGGCATAAATACAAAAAAAAAAAAAAAGGAAAAACTCAGGCTTTTGGTGAGACTGGTTTAAATAAAGTATCAGTGTAAGTAGCTAATTCTAGTATTTCAAGTGAGAGTATCATTCCCCCCTTATTGCCAATTTGAAGCCTATAAGAAATTGAAGGGGCTGATTCTGACAGTAGTTACTTCTGTTTTAACCAATTGCGACTCTGCTGACCTCATTAAAATTACACCAGATTTCTATCCTGGTGGAGAGAAATCAGAATCAGACCAAGAACTTGAAACTTACGTTATTTTTAGCACAAAAAATGCCTTGTTTTGTAAAGCACAAGAATTGCTACAGGGCCCATAAATATTTTGTGAATCTGGTCAACAGATGAAAGTAGAAAATACTTAGAACATGAAGAAATTCATCTGTCTGTCTATTGACAGTGCCTTATGGAAGAACAAGAGTCTAGGTACAATAAGGCAATAATTAATTTAATGAAAAAGCTACAGACATTCAGGTTGTAAGCTGAGCTGCTGTTGAAAACAGATAGTACATATTTTTGCCCATATAGCAGAATTCCTTGGCTGAATGTCTGTGAGTAGATTTCCATTGATAATAAATATGGAGGAAATTATTTATTGTAAATGATAATTAGACTTTCCCCAGGCTGTGCATTCAGTCAGTAGCAGATACTGAATAATAACATAGGCATCGTTTCTGACATTCTGCCTCCATACACAAAAAAGAGGATGATAGAAGCTAAACCTTGCCATGACTTTTGTTTAAAATACAGTAAAAACATCATGGGGTAAATTAATATTTGCATGTGATTATATGTAATGACGTATATATATGTGGAGTATAAGTAACATCCCATCTTTATCTGTGAAGGAGTAAGATCACAGTCAGAAGAAGACACTAACACAAACTCTCCTGAGTTTACCCAGGCCTACATTAGGACTTGTGTGCAGACTAACTTTAAGCAGTCTTTGCAGGATCTCAGTCTCAGATTTTAAGCAATTTGGAATTGATCCTTGCAGCAAAAAAAATTCTTCAGTTTATACTTGCAGTCATCACTCACATTCAGCTAACAGCAGTTCTTCTGTTACCTCAAGCAATATGGAGCTATGCTTTTGTTATAAGAGGATCTCAGTTTCATATACCCTCTTGCCATCAATTTATAGTGCCTAGCACAGTGGCAATTGCAAAGACCTCAGAAACAATACATTCCTAGCCTATATGTTTTTAATTATATTTCCAAGTTTCATTTGCTGTTGGCAACTTGACGTTATTTTGATTTTGCTGAGGTGAAATATATGAGTTTCAAATACAGCTTTGAAATTGATTAGGAATTAATATGGCAGCATTACAGACACACTAGATTTACTGCTGCTTTTGCAGCTCTGTGTGTGCTCCTGTATGGAAAACCTATTGTGACCAGATCCAGAGTGACATGAGCAAAGTGGCTGAGACTGGAGATAAGAGATCAGAGAAAAGGAATCAAATACGTAAAAGCAGAAGAATCTATCATAGCAAAAAAAAAAAAATTATACCCACCCCCCCAAAAAAAACAACAGGGAGGAGTCACAGGAAAGGTGGGACATGGCTAGGTTAGAAAAAAAATAAATAACAATTGAAAAATTTTTAAAAAGCTTTCAAGGCAGTCGGTAAATTGAAAGTAACTAGTAAATGTTCTGTACATCTCTCAGAAGAAAAATAACAAAATTAAACCTGGAATCACCTAGTTGATGCTGAGCAAAGTGCAGCCCCACACAGCATGCGTAAGCACGCTCTGGCAGTCCTGCTTCTGGGACAGGACTTGCAGCCTATTTTTGGGAGCAGGTTTCTTGCTGACATCAAACAAGATGGAAGTGCCTGGGAGGGGAGAGGGTTCTCTGTGGAAATGTTACATATGTGGCTGCATTACACTATTAACCCTTCTGCCTTTCCTCTTCTGTAGGAGCTGCATGGAGGACACAATTTTTGGCATGTTAAATACCAGTTGTTACCAGTTTATATGTAGCTTTATGTACAGAGCAGGACTGCGGGTGAAAAAGAGAATATTGAGTGTGTGTATGGATGTATAAACAGTGGCTTTAAAGTGCCATAGTCAGTCCTGTGTTCGCTAGTGGCTCCTTATATTTTGATAGTCAAATTAAGCCTTCCATTTGTGAATGTGGCAGGAGGTTGCTACCATCTGAGATGCAATATGCTCACATGGTGCTGGTGCAAGGATGGGGAGCGCAGTGTTCATTGCTCTATCTTTAGGAAAGGAGTAGCAGCAGGAACCTCCCCATTGGCACACAGACAGCAAACAGTTGAACAAAGCCACGTTCCCAGTCCATCACTGGGAACTCAGAACTGGACTAAAGTAATACAATAGTGCCCCAAGGAAAATGTTAACAGTATCATGCTTAGGGACCCCCCAGCATCCCTTTCTGCATGCCCTCTCCCCTCACACAGACTTTCACTCAGGTTCCTTGTTTTAGTGGCTATCACTTACCCGTCATATTTATTTTATTAGAAATGTGGTTTTGACTTTAAGGTTTTCAAACTAAATGCTTCCTTCAACTTTGTTCACACTTCTCAAATCTCACTTTGTATACTGAGACTTCAGCAAAACTCAAATGTCTAATTAAAAATCAGTGTCTCAACTGATTTGATATCTCATATATTCTCCATGAAACCTGGAAAATAGAGAGAGAACTTCTCAAACACATGGTATTATGGTGTTTATGTCATTTTGACTTTGGGGCAGACTGACATAACTGCAGAGGATGTAATCCTTCCAGTTTTCTAGATACCGGGATTCAGAACCAGATTTGGATTTTGGACTGACCTGTATCTTTGCCAGCAATCTTTCCACTGCACTCAGGAGTCATCTGTATCATTCCTCAATTTTGTATCGCATTGGTGTATCTTGTAAGGTCAAGTTTGGAGTTGAAAGCAGTGAAAAGAAAAATATTCCACATAGTTCCAGTTTTAGATCTGGTCTTGCTCACATTAAAGTCAATGAGACTTCAGTGTAAGCACTTAGCTTACATGGAAGCAGACCTATATGGTGATGCTGTTGCATTACAAGTAAATGAAAGTATCCAGATATATTTCCAGCTTCAAAACTGAGGATCTTTGCAGAGCAGCTGGCTTGGAATTTTTACAGAAGCCTCATATACGTTCTTAGTAAGCAATGTGTCCCTAAGTATTAAGTAGGATTTATTCTTCAAAGGACAAAAGAGGAGGTCTAAAGCTAAAAGCTTGATTTTTAATATGAATATTCAAATAAACAGTTCCAGGCATGTATACTACAATTGCATGTTGAACTGTAAAACAAGACTGTTTCAGAAATATTTTCTCAAATACCCAACATGAAACGTCATATTATCATGGTGTGACCTCACATTGCATTTTTAACATTTATATATGAAAATGGTCATATTTACATGTGCATGTGCCATTCACACATTCAAATTAAAGGCAAATAAATGTTTTAGATCAAGGAGATTAATTTGGTGTGTCTCACAGTTGACACACTTTCTGCAGAGGCTAGATCACTGAGACCCAAGCGCTGGGCTCTTATCCGAGAAGACAGATGGCAATTTCCTTTTGATAAGAGTTCATTTTTTTAGCAGCAAGGGAGCCCTGAAGTAACCATTTTTCTTGTGGGGAAAGCATCTTTCAGAAGCCAGATAAATCATTCTAAAATAGACAAATACAGGAACTGAGGAACTAATCAACGTGAAATGAGCTGAGTTGCAGCCCCTTTCAGAAAGTTTAGGAGATGCTCTTTGCTTTCATTCTTGCCACACATGGGAAGTACTTCAGAAAATTAGAGAATTCGGACAATTTGTTCAGTACTCTTTCCTCTTTCCTGAGCACCAATACAATTTATGAGTAGTAGCGATGCAAAATCTCATCGAGTCAGATGAGGTAGTTTGTTTACAGTATGTTTACATTGTGCATAAAATAAACAGTTGTAGGTATTTTAAAGACTGCATAAACGTAAAAGTAACTAACCAGACTAAACCAAGATGGTTCTGTTTAATTAAAATCTGGAACAGTGTATGTCAGCTTATACAGATCTGAAACATTTCGTACTCCTAAATTGTAAATGTGGACAGCTGGGAGCCCCCAGGACAAGAGTCTGTGGGTAGCCTATAAGTACTGACCTGCTGCTAAAGGAGTCAGTCAGCTACTCTTTGTAGTTATTTATATTTAAAGGTATTAAGTATATTTAAATATATTCACTCTTCTTTTTAATAAACATGTAAGACCCAGCCTCAGACAGGCTGACACCTTTCATTTAGTTTATCTTATAGGATTAGACCCAAAGAGGATCCCTCCCTTTCCTCTAGTTTCCTTTCCTCTCTTTTCTATCTGTCACTAATAGAGCAGAAATGAAAATGGCTAGGGTGGTTTCCACTCGCTCCTTGCCTGTGCCCTAATGTGTTCTTCATTATTCATGTCTCCAGTAGTTTGGTCCTAGCGATCTGGGAATGATGTCTGCTCTTTATTTGCTTTACCATGGCTCTATTAAAAATGTGCCTTTTTTTTATTTTGCAAACTGTTACAGTAGTTTTTTAGAGTGGTTCTAATTTGACCAGCAGCACCTTGTTTACAAAGATATTGTGAGAAATTTTGTGCATCCTCCTCTATCCATGTCATATCAAGGCGTTCATGAGCACTGTGTGCTTCCCATCACCTCAGGTCGCGTCGCTTTGCATTGAATCAAGTCATGTCGCATCAGTGATACCACTATCAGTACTTATTCCTGATAGAAAATTCAGCATAGATTTAGACAGCAAATAGCTCAGCCACAATAAATGTATATAATGAGCAGATTAAGTATCTGTGAGAACCAGATATTTTAAGTGTCCCTGGCAAGTCAGTGCTTTCAGATATTCCAATATCCATGTCTCTACACTGTATTCTGCACATAAATATCTGATATATGTACATCTACTAAAATGTCTCTCTAAGCAGCCTATTTGGAACTCTTACCATCTACAGTTATTTGCAAATATAGACCTGTGCAGTTTTGAAATATCTCGGAATCATTATTGGACAGATCTGGATATTGTAACCACCTTGAATAGTTTATAGGTTGATCATATTCCAGCACTGTACAAATAACAAATGTTGACAGATTATTTATTTTTTTTCATAATTTGGGTTTTGTTTCAAACATTTGCCTTCTGGGGCATGTTTTCAAAGAGTTATGCATGATTAGGCTCTCTGACAGACATTTTATTAGACATTTTACCCTGTTCATTTATAAAAGTTAAATGTTGTAATTATCCTATTACATAAACTAAAATGAAGGGAGGGGAGGGGATGGTAAAAAAAAAAGAAGTCTCTAATTGATATCTAAAACATACAGGGTTCCCAAAATGTTTGATCATAGTATCTTTTTTGGATAATATTAACTACTTTTCTTTTATGTTACCTATGTATTCTCTCTTGGCTTTCTTGGTATGTGCATGTTCACAGGTTTCTTGAAAATTTGACTTATTTTTGCTTAAGACCCGAAACATAAATTAAACTGGCAGAGCTCAGACACCCATAGTTGCAAAATTTGGCTGCAAAATTCTATATAAATGCTAAGTGGTCTTCTTATTGTTGATTATTACAAACATTTACTTGGCACTCATCACTGTGGTATCCAGGTGCTTTCCCAGGATTAAGTTGAAGCAGCCTTTCCAGCATCTTTTTAAAAATTCCTCCTGGGATTTTGAGATTTAATGTAGGTCCAGGTAGCTATCAACTGGTACAAGGTACATATGCATTTTGAAGACAATTAGGAATATAAGCGTTAATCCTATGTAAAGGATTTGCTAGAAGAGCTACTGGAGACTTCCAGAGTAACTGTACTGCTGCATCAATCAGTTCATGTTTAGAAACCGAGCATATGGGTATGTAGGTTGGAATGCTCTGCTTCTATGTCTTCAAGCTATTGAAGACACTTTCATATTTTTGTTGTTAGATATAGTGTACAGTTACTGGAATGGGATGGTTTGGTGGGTTAGCTTTGGCTAACAGCAAGATGCCCGCCCAGCTGCTTGCTCACTGCCTCAGTGGGGTGGGGGAGAAAATAGGATGAGAAAGCTCATGGATTAAGATAGAGAGACTGCTTACCAATTCCTGTCACAGGCAAAACAGACTCAACTTGGGGATAATTAACTTTAATTTATTGCTAATTAAAATAGATTCAGGCAGTGAGAAATAAAGAGACAAACATTAAAACAACATCTTCCCCCCACCTCTCCCAGACTCAACTTCACTCCTTCACTCCTGATTCCTCTACGCACCCGCAGTGGTGCAGGGGGCATGGAGGGCTATGGTCAGTCCACAACAGTTCCTTTTTGCTGCTTCTTCCTCTTCATACTTTTCCCCTGCTCTTGCGTGGGCTCTCCACGGATCATGGTTCTCATCAGGAAATATCCATTGGCTCCAGCGTGGGGTCCTCAAGGGCGGCAGTGTAGATACCTGCTCTGCTGTGGAGCACCTCCTCCTTTCTCTGACCTTGTTCCCTCTGTTGTGTTCACTACTCTTTTCCTCCCTCCTCCTCTGCAGGTCCCCAGCTACCAAAACCTTGCCAATACAGATGATAAGGGTTGTCACAGTAATGAAGAAGGTACCAGAATATCCTCAGAAGCCTGTGCTCAGTTTGAAACAGTCTTTTTCCCTTAAGTCCAAGTGACTACTACCCAGAATCTGTCTCACAAGCCAATGTGAAAAAATGGGAATAAAACCCACTAAATTTTACCATGTAATTATCTCAAAATCTCAAGACAGATAAAATTCACATAGATTGTCAGTTAAAATTTCACACAAAAGCAAATGCCATGCTAATAAAAATGTCATTTCTATGCTCATTTTTCACATAGTCTGGATAGAAAAGAAAAATGTCATGTGTTTCTGATTG
Source organism: Charadrius vociferus (assembly GCF_000708025.1). Taxonomy (NCBI): domain Eukaryota; kingdom Metazoa; phylum Chordata; class Aves; order Charadriiformes; family Charadriidae; genus Charadrius; species Charadrius vociferus. The sequence continues at coordinate 563,651 of NW_009647575.1, forward strand.
GGGGCCATTGCTGAATTGTTCTCAACTTTTAGTAACTTAAATCAAAGGATTTTTCTGGTTTCCCTTGAAAATCATTAGTTTAGGCAAACACTCTCAGTAGTTAATCAGTAGCTGATCTAGTAGTGTGATGTTCCCTACAGGAAGGATTGTCTGAGAACATAAGAGACTGCAGATCTGTCAGTCCCTAATCAAATATACTGCTTTTCTACACTAATTTAATCTCTAGTAGATATCCAGAAATGTGATTTTTTTAACAGCCTTCCGGAAAAACACCGATACTTTTTTGTAAAATGAAGTTATGCCTGCTGTTACTCCACAATATGTCCCTCCATTCTCCTTTGCTGCATTCAGATAGCGTATCTTCACTCTTAGCCTCTCCCGCAAGTCCTTTAGAAAACACACAAGATCTAACTTAATTCTTATACTGGCACTACACAAAGTGACCTTACCTTTCAGGTTACGTACCCACTTTTTCGTACAATGCTCTGGCATCCTGAAGTGTCTTGGCTTTTCATTTCATCAGTCAAACAGTTTGTTTTTTTTCTTTATATTTGTTGAATGAGTGATATTGTAATGAGTAAAACTGGCTCTTTGATTTCCAGACTAGGGGAATGAAAGTTCAGTAGGATACACCCTTTACAGAGAAAAGTAAAATTACTGTGTAGGCTATCAAATCTGATCTTGTATTCAACAATACATGCATGCCCAATCAGTTTCTCACAGTAAGTTAGAGAGATACTAAGTTAGCTTTAGAAAAAAAGAGAGGAAGAGGTTATTCTTCCAGAAGAATAAAGTGTTTGTGGCTCTCAAGAAAGCTGCTTGCAGCATTGACTCTACCACACTTTTCTTGAAACTGTGCTTTTTGAAGACTATTTCTTAAGCCTAGAAACTCTCACCTCACATGTCAGTTTTAGGATCTTGAAAACAGTGCCCCTTTCATAGCCCGTCATTTTACAGGTTAGTTTTAGTTGTGTGAGTTCTGTTAGCTGCAGTGGAATGGCACCTGCTTTACATTGAGTAAGAGCAGAACAACTTTCATATGCTTTTCCTTTAAAAGTTCATCTCTGGGAAGTCAGAAAAAATGTACTGAAGCTACTCAGTTATTACAAGATTCTTCCTCATAAAGTTTGCTTCTCCAGATAATCATGTCATTAGCAGAGACATCCTTGCGAAGGCTGGCCTGTCACTTTAAACTAAGATCGCTATTACCTGTTGTTATGGCTGGTGTTTTGAGTGGGAGCAGAAATTTGGGCACTTGAATTGACAGCTTCAAAGGTCTCAGCCTTCCAAATTAAATCATTATTTAAATACAGAAGTAAAATGGGGAGAGCCCTTTGTAGGATCTTCCATAACGTATTTCTGATACTTCCCATAAGTGTTCTCAGGGATCCAGCCTGCACTGAGAAATGGCATAAACCTCTCAAGTCAGATATTCTATTTTTAAAGTAAAAGCAAGATATAATTTGTCAGAAGTTACTTTGGTGTCCAGATATAATGAAATGAGGTGTGTTTCCCCATTCCCAATTTGCAGACGATATAAAAGGGGTCAATTTAACAGAGCGTAACTTGCAGTCAACAGTTTCCCAAAGCACTCAAAGAAAAATGCACCTTCTCTTTTTTAATCAGACTTATGAATAGATAGGGATGTTTTTATATGCACTTGGAAGTATCTTACCCTGCAAGTTGGCCCATTCAGTGTAATTTTTCCTGGAACATGGTACTACCCTGGGTACCTATGCATATCATAGCCTCTGCCATCTTTTTTAATAAGTAGCTTATCTCTGTGATGCAACTAAAAGCAATCCTGAGTGTCTCCTTGTAATTACATTTTATTGTTGTATTTGAAAATTTACAGTTTTTGAAAACCGGAGCAAGAAGAATGGAAAGGAGATTCTAGGAGATGATAGTCTGATTTTTAGGGGGTTTTAACCCTTTGTAGTTTCCAGATTCACAAGCTAATTTACGGTCCCCAAGTAACTGTTCCTATATGCAACTGAAGCCATGAACCTATAGCAGCTAATGTAGTTTATTGGCTGATGTCAGGTAACGAGGTAAGGATTCTCATTTACACCTACAATCAGATGCTGTAGGATCACAGGTGCAGTAATTTGTCGGTGCCTAATAAGGCAATAGAAGGCCTTTTCTGAAAGTCTTATGCTCTTGCTGCTGCCCCCTTTTTCTCCAACTGTTTACAGCTACAAGGGGATTACTCCACAATTCCCAGTGCTGCCCATGAAGTGCTGTGAAGAAAGGCAGGCTTTCCCAGCTTCTGATCTGGACAATGAAGAAATGTCACTGTTTTGAGCAGAAAACCGACAAGTTTATCTATACTGTTATCTGGCATTATACTGTCGTGCTCAGGGACCACCACCCAAGTCACTGAGGTGTGCATGCAACTACGTTTGGGCTCACACCTTATGCAGTCAGTGGAATTGTTTGCACTCTGCATTCAGGGACTGAGCTTTGCCTTGGTCATTTTGCCGGCCTCTGCTCTCTTCACAGCTCATCAAGCAGTCATTGAGGTTTCCCCCTTTGTGTTTTATTCCTGCTTGATTTTCTTGCCATGGGATGTCGCAGACTGGTTTTGGAGATTCATGTAACAATTTTTTCCAAATCAAAATATTTCGTCCAACAATGTCATCTTTTCTGTCCAGGATTGCTACTAATCTTTATTTAGTTATTTACTTTACAATTTCTAGAGGGATTGGATGTGCCCAAGGCGCCCCTTTAGGCAACACTTTATATCAAGGTACCATTTATAAATACTTCATGAAGGGCTAATGAATGATTAATAGATGTTTTAATGTATGACCAATCAATTGTTGTAGATTTTGCAACATCCAAGAGACAAGTAGGTTTCTTATAAGCATAGATTATAACCATATCTGACATCTTCTACTGATGGGCTTCTAAACATCTATAACATACACACTACTCATATCTGTAACATGCTTAAAACATCTACTAATCACTGATTAATTTTTTATAACCTATTTTGAAGCAGAGCCTGTCTGTGGAGTACATCCCTTACTGGTGTCTGTGACTCTGTTTCTATAGGATTGATAATTTACTCATCCTCTAAGAAAAAAAAGTCTTTGCTGTCCCCAGACTTTTTTCTCCCTCAAACTTCTGGCTACTTTGCCCTGCTAATGTACATTTTGCAAGCTCTGCTAAAATGCAATGATTCTTAGGCGGCAAACACAGTCTAAAATACATTTTTCAGCCTGTTTAACTGTTTGTTTGATTGTTTGCAGGACAGGTGTCCCAGTGATAATGGTTCACAGCATTTTTTTATTTTTTTTTTTTTATTGTCATCCCTGTGTGCTTGGTTCAAAGTTTGTCCTTGCTCAGAAAACAGTGAGAAAACATAAACTTCCCAATAATCCAGTGAACAAGCCATCTCCCAGAGGACATTTGATTCTGATGGAGGAACACACATTTTGTATGTTTGATAAGCCCAAGTGTCGATAGGAGTGGTCCTCTGTGGGATTCCCAGAGCCTCCTAGGGTGAAAACCAGGACTATGCTCTATGCTTTACACGGATCGGATCACCCAGGTAGAACTGACTGAAGTGGGCAGTACTACCACTTCCTGAAAATTTATGAGTCCTGCAATTAATCATTTGCGGTTGAAAAGCAGTAAGGTGCTTAGTTTAATATTTTCCAAATTAATTTTGGATTTTTAGTCAGTTTCTACTGAAGTTAATCACAGGGTTGAGTCCTCTGCTGTGATTTAGCTAGATGTTGAGACCAACTCTTTAATGATATAAATTGAAAGGATCTGCAGGTTTTTCTCATTTCTGGGGTCATTAGTAAAACAGTCTCTGTTCTGAATATCACCTAGTAAATATCCCACTCCCATTCAAATCAAATGCTAATCTTTCACTGATTGCTGTTTACAGCAGGATTAGGCTGCTACACCTGTGGCATTAGCATGTTGAACCTAAAGAAACACATCAAGCCCAACTAAAAAAAACAGAGAGAATAAAGGGTAAAACCAAGAGTGTTTTATTTTTCAAAATTAACGTGGAATTTCCTCTGCATTTTTTAAAACCATTCATTGTCAAAGAAACCAAAGCCTCAGAAATAAGAACCTCTCGAAACTACTGAAGCTCTTGGAGTAGACAGTTTTTCACCCACGTTAGCACAATCACTTTTATGTTAGCCGGTTCACACTCTGTGTTTCTGTGTTTGTCGGGGCTTTTACCATGATCTTTTCTTTCCTTTTTCAGCTGGTTAATAATCCGCTAGCAAGTCAAGCAGCAGCGGCTGCAGCAGCAGCAGCCATGGGCTCAATAGCAAGCTCCCAGGCCTTTGGCAATGCCCTCTCCAGTCTTCAGGGGGTCACAGGTCAACTCGTCACTAATGCACAAGGACAGGTGAGTAGAAGATGGAGCAAACAGTGAATTCTGATGGCAGGCTGATCTTGGGACAAAAATGAGTTCCGCTTGTATGACAGCAATTTAAAAGTGCACATATTGAAGATAAATAAATATTGATTTGCCAGACAAGGTAAGAAATGGAAAGTCTGAGAACTGGAAGGAAGTTAGGAGCTGTTAGAAAGTGTTTCCAAGCCAGAAAAGGCTTAGGGTTTGTTTTGTTTTAATTCAGTCTTTTGAAAAGATGACAATGGTGCAATAATATGGTATTTTAAAAGTCCAGCAAGCCTGTGATTCTTAACACACCATCTGTCTTCTTGCAGTTATATATGCCTAATAACAGACAACTATATTAAAATGCTACTATACTATTAAGACTACACTTTTTTTCAAATTGTAGCATTTCACTTAATTTCTAAAAACGTATTAAAAGTATGAAGTAAAGAAACACAAATTATAATGAAGTATCTGGGATGGATTTAACTGGATGGCTTACTAATTTGCTGATTAACTAAGTTAAGCAATTTGCAATGAATCTGCCAGTCTATAATGCAAATTTGGGAGGAACTTTTGCTTTAAAGAAAATTTTCCAAACAGTAACTTGAACAATGTTTATGGTGTGTCTGAGAGGGAGATTGTGTGTTATCTGCATTTGGGAGCTGTTTGTTTGGTGCAAACTATTTCAGTTTCAGTCTTTTTATAATGCAGAAAGATATGCATCTGAATACATATATATAAAAATAACTCCATTGATGCATCATGCTTAAGTAGCTTTCAGATTGTGGCCACTGTCATTCTTTATTGCATTTAGTGGGACTAAAATTAACACAACTACTTGTTTCACATAAAGTCACTGCAACAAATCTGTCAGTATAACTTATGACTGGACCTGGTAACTGAGCGATTTGAATGTCATTATTTTAAATGCTACAAATTGGGCATACGGTGAAATCCACAGTGCTTATGTGGGTGTTAGGCCCTGGTAAACATTTATTGAAAGGATACAGCTTGGATGATATGTGAATCTAAAGTTTAGTTTCTACTCTTACTGTTTACTACAGGGGAAAAAAAATATGAAGAGCAGGTTTTTTCCCCGTAATTTTCTATCACCATGTTATTTAATTGGAACAGGGGTGACATATTTATTTTGGCCCATTAAAAAATAAAAGACAACACTTTACAGTAGCCACCATTTTTTTTCAACAAAACACATAAACAAAGATGCATCCTGAGCTTCACTATTGCCATCTAAGTCCCAGAAAAAAAAATGCTGACCTTGTTATATTTACTGGGTGGGTGCAGAATTGTTCCATCACTACCCCGAGGGTTGAACGATGGAGCTTGTCAAAGTGAGGCCTTATCTAATGAATCATCTTATCGCAGGTGCACACCACACATATTAAAGGAGGATTGTATGAACAATGTGCCCTCTACAATAACCTTTCAATGTCTACTTTAACCCTTGTTTCAATCCCTTTTCATCAAAGGATCATTTTATGCAGCCAGCTTTAAATGGAGGCTCTCAAAAGCCTATTAAGATTTCTGGAGGGATGGAGTATTGGTTTGGAAGAAAAGTTGGTTATAATACCTATAACTCATAGTCAGATCAGCTCCAACCTAGAAACCTGCTTGTTTCTATCTGTGCTCCAGAAATGGTTCACAATCGGCACTCACATGAGGCACCTGGCACCAAAGATGTTCGCTCTAAGACCTGAAGATATAAATCCAGACTAGTTTTTCGATAGCTTTCCCTTTACATGTTCTCCACAGAAAACGTAACCGAAGTGTGGCCGTACATTGTACGTTTAAAAAAAATACTACTGTGAAGATATCACTGAATGAAACTATAGATTCCTTCAGGCTGAGTCTTGTTTGTTCCACACATAATGTAAAGTTCAGTAATTCCACAGGTTGCAGAGAAAGAGAAAAGAAGAATCTTCCCTATTGTTGGATAAAATTACAGAATCTATCTGTTTGCCTAGAACTTTTAAATAAGGGCTGTCTTTTTATTATTGTTTTTACAAATGTTGCTTGGTTTATAATCAGTACTTACTGCAGACCTCCCCACAATATAGATAAATATTGATAATAAGTGTGTAATGTAACACCCATTTTTATAATATTCAGTGTAAACCCCTATTGCTTAGAGCACACTTCTGAAGCTATCTCTCTACAAAACAGCACTATTCAGTGTAATTAAACCGCATTCCAGAAATGAAATTACATTCCCTGAAAATTAATAAAATTATAGCAATTAAGGAAGAACTGAGAGGTAGGTTTCTTCAAAATTGAGAGCATAAGTGAATGGTAATTTGGGACACTCCATTTCTGAATGATCTGCTTGGACTCATTAAGGAGTGAAATTTCCATCATATGTTAAAAATCTGCCCTTCGAAAATTGCTCCTTTCAAAGAATCATAAGTGCAATACCCAAAATTCACTCCTGCAAATACAAGGCTGGATGACTTACCGGACTGTTTGCATGTGCAGTCTTTGTAATTATATGCTGCTTCTGTTATAGAAATTCAGGGCTTGTAAATGTCCATCTGTCTAGCTAAATATATGGTGATCAGTAATCCCTGGAGACATTAAGCTATAGGTCAAATCCAAGATCCTATGGCAAATTTAGGGAAATGATCTTTTAAATGACATATGGCATGGCCTTAATTCCCAGTAGTCTATGAATTCTTACAATCACAGTAACAAAATTATACATATTAACAATCATTTGTATAGCATATTTGTTATTAATTTAGTTACTGAATTCACAATTATAGTTGTGGGTTTTTTTTTTTCTTTGCATGGCAATATGAACTGTAATACCAGAGCTCCCCAAGACCACTGTAGCAAAGAGATCTAATCCATTGGAATAATATGATTAGATCACCTGGTTAATTTGCTATAGTACAGGTAGAGGACTCTAAATCAAATTTTCACTTTCCGAGGCATATTATGGAGAGCTGTTGGCCCATGTAACACTGCTTACATTCTGTTTGCCCTCTGCACTTTCCAGAAAGTGTCTGCAGGACTGGGCTTTCATATCTTAAATATAGACACCAGGGTAGCAGAATTGCTAGGTTCCACTCTGTCAGTAGATATGCTGATTTCAAAGAGAAGCTGTCTACCCACTCGGCTTCAGCCTGCCCTTATAGTAGGATCCTAATGCCATTGCTGCACTTGAATTCTTCAGAGATGTAACAACCAGACATTTCTCTTTTCCACTCTGTTGTTGCAAATGAAAGAAAATACTAGGAGTTTTGAATGGGTTTTACTATGTCTATTAAGTACATGAAATGTGTATTTTGGCTGTTTTCCTAATCTTTGTAAGGAGGTGAACTACAGAAATATGGAAGCAAGGTTCATGCTTCTGGTTTCCGCAAGTACTACCTCTGAGCCAGCTTCCTACTTACCTAAAACATAGGGCTTAATTGTCATCAGTTGCATTTGTGTAAGTCCCTTGACTTCAACAGGATCAAATACATTTTAAGTACAGGTGCTGAGCCTTTTATCGAAACATGAGAGTTGTATAATCAGAGAAAAATACATCATAATTCAGCAATTACAAAATAACATTTAACCGTAAAGAGTAAAGTAGCATGAGAAGAGTTGGCATTATGAACTGTCTTGTGGTTCAAGAGGGCAATAGGTTCTATTTCCTGGTAGGTTAATAGGAAAACCTAAGTAAGTATGGTGTAATTGTACAGTACATACTTTAATTGAACAGGGAATTTAATTGCGATGGCATCAGTGTAATCTAAGAATGCCCTTGGAGGAACTGGGGCTTCATTGTGCCCGTGCCTTCCTCTTTAGATGTGAAAACCTTCTGTGCTTGAAAAACCTTGAGCACAGCTCCACCCTGGCAATTAATAAAAAATAACTAATTTTTGACAGTTGAAGTCCACAAGTAGCTCAGGAAACTAAATAGAGAGAGAGGCATTGTTGATCCAATTAGATAATAGGAGTACTTTGGTTCTCATTATTCTGATGAGAGGGTACACGTTTGCTCTTTGAGCTTCTTGATGGTAAATGGTGCTAATGAGGCCTGATGGATTCCCTGCTCCTAACAAGCCTCTCAGCAGTGCGAGTGATTACAATGGAGATAGATTTGATGGGATGCGCTCCCTTTTGTAGTGTCTCAGCTGCTGACACTCTGCGACATAATCAGGTCACAGAGCCGGTCACAGCCATCAGCAAAAGCCATAGCTCTATCCCTCATTATTAAAGTGCATTATTCAGTTCCAGGCCCTCACAGTACTGCCAAGGGCCTTTTTTTTCTTCTTCTCTTTTTGTTAAGCATCAATTCTCAAATACAAGGGTTAATAAAATCATCAGCTAAAGAACTAGTAAATTAAAGAAATGGAAATAAAGTGGTCCCTTTCAAATTCGTTGAAGGATCACAATTAAATAAGCAGGGAATTTCTCATCACCACATACTGTACAGTACAATGTAATATGTCATGTGCAATGAAAACAGGGAATAGGATTTTAAAAAATAGCATTGTCCTCATTGTGGACTGGCTTGGAAAGCATTAAAGTATCTTTCATTCCGAAGGAAATTTCCATCTTCCCAATTATTACATTTGTACATGTATTTACTATTATTTTCAACGTTTTCTGGAACTACTTTTTTCTGAAGTGGTAAGAATTACTTGCAAACTGTGTTTGTAATTCTAAGTGTGGCTGCTGCCTTGTCTTAGTTAAAGTGGCCAAGGCCAGGATCTGGAAAATATATGATAGGCTACCGTGCTAGGACTGCTCCGTTCCCATAGACAAGGCCATTGCCTTCTTCTGGAGGGCGAGCTAATTACAAAACAGTGTAGAAAAAGGTGATTGTAGCATTTTCTTTCTATTCTGATGATGTTCAGTTGGGGCTCTCTCCCCTCCAAAAGAAAATACAGTTTTGAAATCTAAGGTAGATTTTAATGCAGTTTAGTTAAGCAGGTGAGAAAAAACTGAGTGGAGAGCCCAATATTTTTTTTTTTTCCACTTTCTGTTTCAGTTTCATTTCAGCTGATTATAAGCAGGTTTCAGCTAAATAGAAATAAGGTATTCTAATACCGAAATGTCTACCTTTACAGGGATTTACACTGTTTCTGTTAAATCAGCGAAGTACATATGCAGTGACAATAGTATAATTTTGTGTATAGGTACAACAAAGGGACTAATACATTGGGTTTTTTTACCCTCTTGTTCAACTCTATAATTGTTTTTCCTTTTTCTTGCTGGTAAAGTATGCTATGATAAAGCAAATGAGTATATATACACAAAGTTGCTTCTAAAACTTTCAGTTCTCTTGAACTACAGGTGCAAGAATCTCTTGGCAGTTACAGGTCAATATAAAAAGCTATACAAACTTAGCATACAAATTAGTAGTCATCCCCAGGAAGATACATAGAGCCTGGCATGTGGCCTAGTTTTTGTTTTACACTAACCAATAAAATGGGCAGCTATCAATGAGAATGGAAGGTGGGCCGCTTCATGGGACATAAAAGGAGGATAGTGGTCGTTTTGGGGGGGGTTGTTAGGTTTTTTTTTAACTCTCACAGAAGTTCTAGGAGGCCCAAAGCCACGCAGTATGTAACAATCCTCAAAGTCCTTCCAAATATCTGCAGTTCATACTGTTTTCCAGGTGTGTGATGTCCATTAGCCTTTTCTCCTGGCAATTGTTATCATTGCCACATCTGTTTCAGCTATGCAGCTCTAATACATGCTAACCACTATTGTTTTAGCCCTCACAGCGTCTAACAGTGTTCATAAAAATCTAAACAATAATTGTTTAAATAGTGACTACTAACAATGTCTTCCCAGGGCTAAGATTGACAGAAATCTGAGTTGATGACATCAGAATGGTAGAAAGGAAATTTCATGACAAGCCTGAGATAATAAAAGAGGAACATTTTGAGGGAGAGGCTAGAGAGAGGGATCGTAAGACTCAAATAATACTAGCATTTAAGAACATTCCTTGAAAAACCCTTTGCCAGGAGAATCTGTTTTGACAGACCTTCATATTAATATATTGAATTTCTTCTGGGTGGAGTCTGACTCTCTGTTTTCCCCCTCAAAGTTTAACTGGGCTGACTACATGTAGTTCTGCTGTATGCAGGAAGAAAAGGGCACATATTATGAGAAAAGGTCAGTTGTAAGGGAAGATTTTTTTTTTTCCATCAGTTTCCTCTCCCCACAGCTAAACATCGAGACGACTGTTTGTTTAATTACCTCCCATGTGAATTTGAATCAAAAGACAAATAATTCTTTTAACATACTTTTGCTGACTGTGTCTTTATTTTACTGTACTGTTTATCTAACCTCAATTGTAGCCACAGTGGCATAAATGTAAAAATGTATGGACCAAACTCAGGTCATGCAAATTGGTAGTTTCATTGAAATGTACAGAGGCAGAGAGTGAAGCTAATTATACCAAAACAAGAGCTAGCTAGTCTGTTTTGTCTGTTTTAGGCAGCAATCACTGATAAATTTTGGATATCCATAATTGTGAACAATTGTGAAATCCATATCTACATTTTTTGAAACAGTGAAATTTAGAACAGTTACTATCTGCAAGATGGAAAAGTGGTATTCATAACAACATATTCATAACAACAAGAAGTTCAGAACCACCCTGGTGCCACCACATTTAATGGAGAGACTCTAACTTCCTCACAGGATAAAAAAAAAAAGGGCAAGGTAAAAAAGATTCAGAAATTAATTATCCAAAGAAGCAACCATTGCAAAAACGTTGCAAAAACACAGTATGACCAACTCACAACCTGCTTGGACAAAGAGGCTGGCTTTAAAGTAGAAGCACTACCACTTTCCTTCAAAGCTCCAGGAGAATTAGTAGTAGGAGGGAGCAGTTCAAGACTAGCTGATGAGCTGAAGTCAAACCTCTAGTAGAGGAGAGTCTAATATTCCCAAAAAAATACCAGGACAAGAGCGGATATGTTAAATAATATTTATTGCAAATAGGAACTGCATGTGGAACACTGCTATTTAAGAGAAGTGTGGAACTATTCCAGTGCCTCAGTGGTGAGGTACTGGAACAAGTTGCCCAGGGAAGTTGTGGAGGTCCCATCCCTGGAAGTGTTCAAGGCCAGGCTGGATGGGGCTTTGAGCACCCTGGTCTAGTGGGAGATGTCTCTGCCCATGGCAGGGGGGTTGGAACTAAATGATCTTTGAGGTCCTTTCCAACCTAAACCATTCTATGGTTCTATGATTCTAACTTTTCCTTACTGCAAAACACATCCTGGAGCCTGGAGACTCGCAACTGAAGTCTCCAATCAGATATCAAGGAAAGGATAATTGTGTATTAAAATCTCTTTCAGCTTGAAAATGATCAGCAGCTATCCAGAAAGGCCTCCAAAATTTATTTCATCTAGCTTACAACAAATCTTACTTTGAGCTTCACACTTCAGATTTGTAGCCTCTTGCCTGGATCTCTGCCAAGGTACTGTATCTCTGATGTAGATTCTTTCAGAGGTGCCTAAGTCTTACTTTCAAAAGCAACTTATATACCTGTAAGAGCTTGAGTTTCCTTCAGTCAGCGTTACGAGCCTTAGTGCTTGAAGGCATGGCTATGCACTATAATGGAGCATTGCAAGCAAACTCCAAGAGGTAGCACATTTATATGTCTCAGACAGTGCCATACTAGCACAGATCCCAGAAGCCAAAAACCTTGCTAGTGTGGTGTTAGGGCTGTGCTAATTAATTCTGTTTCTCAACAAGGTGACGTAGGATCTAGCTCATTAGTTACTAGCTCTGGGGTCTTGGTAGCACGCTGTATTATGTGGAGTAAATATACTTTGAAGAGAGCCTTAAAAGCCTGAAGTCTTTAGGTACTTTTGAAAATGTTATTCACTAATCTAAATTAATTATTTCAAGCCAGAAATACAGGACATACCTGTCCTTTTGTCATTGCCTTCTTAATTACTTTTGCATGGAGGAGAAAACCAAGCTACCTTCAGCTTACCTACCGTTTTCATGAAAGCTAACTAGTAACTAAAAGAAGCACCTATCACTCCTATAATCTATTCATCTTAGCATTGTGACATGGTTATAAGCATGGCAAATTTTCATTGTTATCACCAGTGACACACATCACAGTCAATGAAATCTTTCTGCTCTGTAGAGGTTCTTACGCTGCTCTCCTTATCATCATATCTTATCACCTTCCAGTAACGCATTAAGAAACATGACTAGTGACTGTCACAAATTGGTCTTCCTCCCAGGAGAAGCTTGTAGAATAGAGTTGCATGTTTGATAAGGGTCATTATGTTTTGTCTGTCTTTGTCAGGAATTTTTTTTGTTTGTTTCACTTTCCTTTTAAGGTTTTGTTTTCATCTGTATTTGGAAATCTTTATGAAGGGTTTTCTTAGAGATGCTTATATTTGCATTAGAGAAAGGCAGATAACAGAAATGTACTTAGCTTTTGCAGCAGAATGTGGTGAAGCCAGAGGTGATAAACCCAGGGATGTTCCTCAGCTACTGTTGAAGCACGTTCCAAGTCCTTGACCTTCCCCTGAAAACAAACTCTGCTGTACACAGAGAAGATTTGACCGTTATTGTCCCAGAAGACTGAATTTGGCAGTTTTAGCTTTCATTCAGGAGTATTAGGTGTCCATTTAGATTCTTGGGACCAGACCACAGAACTTGAAGGCAAAGGCAGAAGTTTTTCTAACTTCACTGAAAATTCTTTAAGATGACATAAACAAAGCAGCGGATAGAGGTGAAGCATGTGGCTGGTGCTAAGAAATGCGCTGCTGTTTCCCAGGCAGTGTAAGTGTCAGGAATATGGCATCACTGCATGCCTTCAGGAGTTGACAAAGCTGAGAACAATTTAATGCCACTTCATCATCCAACCAGAGATGATGAAAATCCTGCTGTATGATAAATTCACATTAGAGTGGAATCCAAGACTATTCTTGATTCAAGATTTCTCCTTTGGACTGTCCAAAGCTTCTTATGAGGGAATGCTCTGCACGTTGGGGTGTGGGAAGGCTGTAGGCAAGCGGGGGAAATAATGGACCAAATCTGAGAGTTCGAGTTATCTTTTCAGATGTGCCGCATCGTTTCAGAAGAAAACAGATTATAGTTCTTTGTGTAACATGGTGCTTAGTTTTATTTAGGTTTTACCTAATTTATCCTGTATATATCAGATGGTTTTTTCCAGTGTCAGAATTTTACTTTCTGCTCAACTGGCATTGATATAAGAAAAAAGAAAACCAAGAAGGGCTATTTGGGCAACTGCTGTTGTTTTGGGAAGGTTTGGAATTTCTTAGAAGCCATAAGTCTTCGTGTATGAATGAAGACCATTGGCTTTCTTGTTGTGCTGCCTTAGAGATACAGATGAGGAGAGGGAATTTGGGCTACCCTGTTTGCACTGCAGTCAGTATTTGTTTTGAAATCTGAAGGGATGAGAAGTCCAGATATTTTAGCAATATCTTGTGAAGATTTTGAAAATGAAAAAATACGTCTTCTCCAAGCAGTCTTCACATCAAAGGGATAAAATTGAAGAAGTACTTGATTAACTCATTTGATAGTAAGCCAAAAACTGAGTTACATTCATGTAGCGTTCATCATGATAACCAGCCAGATGCATACCCATAAGCTTCTACATGCAGACCCACAATCTTCCAAGTAGTACAGTGAACAGGAGTTGTCCTGTAAAAGGAAGGATTCTCTGTCTTCTGGTTTTAGTCTAGAGTATTGCAAAGAATTGTGCGATGTCTTTTCCTGTGTGTTGCATCTGTGAACAGTGGCAGGGAAAGTTCAAGCAGAAAAAATCACAGTCCTAACCATGAATGGATACTCGATCTATCTTTCTAAAAGTATATCCCAGTTTGTCATTTTTCTTCAGATACTGACAGCGTTAGGCTTCAGCATATATGTATGCAAATGGCCCAGATATCAAAAAGAAAAAAAGGACTTTGAAATATCTATGCCAATGTTATTAAATATATATGATTCTTAAAGTACCTTTTTCACTTAAACTTCCTTCTTTGCACATTAATTAAATATTATCTCTAGGATAAGTATCTCTCAGAGAAGATTAATGTATTATTGTCACATAATAATGGAAGAGAATGACAGAATCTCTTTCCTTAAGCACAAAAAAGAATTTATTAATATAAAGAAAACACTCATAGCCCTTGAGCAATTCTGTCTCTGCTTCATAGAGAACCTTTCCTAGTCTCCCCTCGTGTCTAGCTTTATGCTAGAGATTCAAGGAAGCAATACATATATCCTGCCAGTTTAAAAATCAATCCACCTTTCAGGGGATAATTTAATATCAAGACATGATGTACCCAATATCCAAATATACATTCATTTTAATGTTTGACGCATCAAATACTCTGACACAGCCAAGTTTCAAAATAAATGGTTTGTTTTAGAGGTTGGATATGTCATATTAGCATCTACCCAGCAGATAGAGAAATAGATCAGAGAGTGATCAGGACATCAGGGAGACAGTTTAGAGAGAGATGAGAGAGGCCAGGTACATCTCGTAATGTTAAAAAAAAAGCTAGCTAGCAAGAAAGAAATTGTATAAATAGGTCATTGCAGCCCAACTGAAAAAAAGTTTAATTTTAACTTGTTAGTCATCATCTCCAGAGGCCTAATCCACTCCCTTCATTGCAGGCTGTGCATTAAGCTGAGATATGTCTTATTTGATAGCACAGATAGACAAACAGCCTCAAAGTGAAAAGATTATATCAGGCTCATGGAGTGCACCAGCTTTGAGGGGGAATCGACACCATTTGCCATGCTAAACTTTCCCTCTTCTTTCCTTCTCAGTTCTTTCTATTAGCCTTGGCTTGTTGTCACCTGTCCTGGTTTTGCTCTTTTGGTTCCTTCCATAAGTGGAAGCATAAAACCATGTGGAAACAAGAGTACGGATGAACAGATACCTGGTGCCAATGTCGGTGACAGATCCCCAGACATCCCAAGGTATCCAATTCCCTCGTTCCTTTTCTACTTCCCCTATCTCTACCATTTTCATTTCCTGACAACAGCTCTTTTCCACATGCTGTAACTGGGATTCAGTCAGTTAAACATAGGTCTTTAGTCCCATTTTAGATATGGTACAATAGTCCATTAGGCCTCCCATGGCCAATCCAGAAAAATACTCTTCTTTTAAGTCTTATTGCTATATCCTGACAAAATCCTACAACATTTCAAATAGAGTAGATGTCTACAGTTTTTTTCAACTGAATTGCTCCCCACTTACATGAACACATGCATGTATATACATATACACATACACGGCTGAACATACATTTATCTGGACCTTCATGCTTGTCTCCTCAGGAAAGATGTAAGTACTCCCAGACACCCCAGATTACAAATATTTTAGTTATCTCCTTAAGTCATGCTTCTGTCTCTGGGATCTGTTGAACCTTTATTCTGGTGACAAATGAAAATAAACTCAAATTTCAAATGAAAATAAACCTCAAATCCGTCTCTAGTGTAATGTTAGAAGTGTGTAAACCTTCTCATCTTGGCACGGGAGATGCTGTGCTGCTCTCTTTTACCTCAAATACGTCTCTAGTGTAATGTTAGAAGTGTGTAATCATGGCTGTACACAGGTCATAATTTTTGCAATATGTTAACAGGGGAATAAAACTAGGTCTGTATTTTTCTAAGGGTTCCATTTCTCGCCAAGATATGAGTATTAGTGAATGATTGCAAAGTGGGAGTTAAAGGATACTGTGTGATAACACTCTATCCTTTCACTACTGGAAGGTACCGTGTAGACTGGTACTATTGGCAGCTCTGCGCAGGAGGCCAGATTGAAGTATTTAAAAGGTCACCAAAATTGAGGTTTGTTAGCAGAACTGCGTGGGAAAGATTTCCCAACCCCTGCCCACAGGATGGTGGTCTGCCTGTTTCTTGACACATCTCTCATGTAGATGAACATCACCTCCACAGCCCCCCTCCAAAGTGTTGGGAGGACTTCTATTTTTAGGTGTTTAAATCCTATCTTTGGGGATCTGCACTACAGATCTGTTAATTTAAATTGTACAGATACTGATGTATGGGGTTTATATGTGCAGTGTCTCACTATTGTTATTAGCACCTACAGTGCACCACTCTATATGTTTAAATGTATATGTTGTTCTTCTGGATAGTCTATATTTATCTGCAGGAGTATGTCTTGTAACTCTGATACACTGAAATGTCCCAGCCATCACACCTACTGTTCAGATAGAGACACATGTAGGAGACAATCACCTATCTTTGCTCTCAAGTAGATATATGAATTTGAAACCGGAAGTTGTTTATGGGCATTGCTGAAAGATACTCCTTTAGCTAAAGCAGAAAGTTTAAGAATCTGTGGGCAGAGAGGGTAGATAAATCATAAGGTCCCCACCTTTGAATAAGAATAGCATGTAATTGGCGGTAGCAAAGAATGCCACATTCTTCTTTACCACATCAGAGAATTTTTGCCACAACAGCCAAGACAAAAACTTGCCTAGAGACTGGGATTAAATATCTAATAGCTGCTTAGAAAAAAAATAGATTTTTATTTTTAAAGTCCAAAGAGAACAAAACTACCTGATTCTCAGTTCACCAGATACAGAAAGGCAAAGGAAGCCCTGATACGATTCTCATCTATGAAGCCTAAGAGCTGGCTGAAAATATTCTGAAATTGCAATCATAAACTATGTTTTTATCAAAGTATAATGGGGTATTGGAAGGGAATACAGGACAAAATCTAGACAAGTTTTTTGCCAGCGTCTCAGGGTAATTATTGAAAATTTGAATGTTAGACTACTGACCTAGAAATACTGTTAGTAATTTACAGAAGCATTTGCCTGTTCAAATACCTTCGTGCTTCTGTTATATACAGCGATGAATACTTAGAGCTTTGCTTACATGGAAGTCCTTAACCAACAATGTATTACATCCTGTATATTGAGAATAAAATGTCACAAGTAGGAAGGCTACAACAAAAGCCTTTTCTTCTGAATGCAAATAAAAATATATATGTTAAATATTACTGAGTTGAGCTCAAATTCTTATAACCTGATCCATCAATGGAAAGGGCCCCTCCTAAAAAGCATTTACTGAGGCAAGTTGTACCCTTGGCTCCCTCTTGCCTTTTATTTCTCCTTAAAATCATATGCAGTGAAAAGAGGGAACAAACATGAATGATGCATGCCTGATTCACTAAATCACTATGGTCTCTGGCAATGGCACAAATGTAGAAATGTTTAAGTCGGCCTCATACTACCCAGCAAATGATGCAAAAGGAGCCCTCAAAGAACACAGAGTGAGAGGAGATAAATGAACATCATGTCAAGAAGGCAATTTCTCACAGAGGTTGTACAGAACATGGAAATTTGACTTCCAAGAGATGGTTAGGGAATCTTTCTAATAAATCTTCAGTCCACAGTCATTGCTGTGTCCTTTTTTTAAACTTACTTTTAAAGAGCTGTGTAAGTTATACCCTCCCCACTGAAATGTGTCAAGATATTACCAGTCAAGTTGAAGTCATTTAAGTGAATCGTCTCTGTTGCCGTGTTTATGTTTGTGATAGACAGGGATGGTCAAACAGGTTTCCTTTTCTGCATGTGTTGAACAGCTTTTCAACCAGTGAGGTCTTCTCAAAGCCTTAGCTTCTTTTAATAGTAACTACAAAGGAAAAAAAAAAAGAAAAAGAAAGGTTGAGCGTCTTCCCTGGAAAAAGCCTCTGTGATTTTTTTCTATATTTTTTAGGGTTTTTGAAAATTATTTTATCCTCCTTTTTTGTACAGCGGAGATATTCAGATGGTCAATAAAAAGGCAACTGTTTTCCACATGACATATAGGCGGTAGGTCAATATTGGAATTAACTGGTCCTCAGAAGAGCCCGACAACTTTTTAGACTCCTGACTTTGAATCTGTTTTCCCTAATTTTAACCACATGAAAGTTGGCTTAGGCTGCATCAAATCTAAGCTAATTGCTAAGTGTTCTCTGTCATCACTGAAAGAAATAGGCACTCTGGAAGAATACCACATCTCACCAATCTCAGGCATGCTTTTTAGGCTGAGATGAATCACCTTGCAGAGATTCATGCATTGACTAGAGAGAGCTTCAGTGGCGAGATGAATCACCTTGCAGAGATTCCTCACTCTATGCATTGACTAGAGAGAGCTTCAGTGGCAGTCTACAGCTGGACTGCTAATGTTAGGTGGCTAACATTAAATGACATAAATTCCATCCTTAGAGTACCACACACCAGTTATTTTTAATGGGACTTGAGTCCTTTTGATAATGTTATCCTTCAGAATTCCCCATGGCAGTCACGGGAGTTTTAATTCAGATCCTGGTAGCGGCTGATGATGCCCACACAGAACTTGGCACTGGCTGACCTGCCTTATTTTTGGGATGAGTCTAGAGGCACTTTCCAATTTTTGTGAAAATTGTGCTCCTGTTTTTCTTGCTTGCTTCTTTGTGTTTCCCGAATAAATAAAGAAGTAGCATCCCAGAGACTAAGGTAATGGTATATGTTTGAATTATTTAAAATGTACTTAACTTTACTGATACTTTAACTAAATGATGGATAGTGATGTGAAGGGAGGGTCTTTCTGTTGAGTGTCTTTTCTTTCAAGTAAGATTAAGTATTCCATCTGTAGGATGTTGTTATTTAAAAATTAGTTGTGCTTAAATGAAGACTTTGGGTCTCTGAGGTTCTTCTGGTTTAAAAAAAAAATTTGAGCCTGCAGTAGTGTGGAAGAAATCTCTCCCTTTGACAGATTACTTTTTACATTTCTCTGGGCATTTGCCCTGCTGTTTTGGTTAGGACAGAAAAGGGATGTACTAAATCCTCACACCACATGCCAGCTTAAAAGAATTTCCAGCACAGCTCCAACCAGCAGATGCCACAAATGTCATGAGAGAGTCTTATCACAGAAGAATATGAATCCTAAAAGATAGGGTAAGTTGCTGGCGTTCAAATAGTTTTGGGTACATATCTAAGCCAAACTGATGAACAACCTTTTGAAACTGGGCTATCGTAATTATTGCCAGCTTTACCAAATATTATTTAAATTTGTGTTTATTCCCAAATATTATGTATGCTTAGAAGGGGAGGCACATCCTCTCGTTTGATTTCAAATATTCTGCTTTTGTTCGGAAATGAAACTCGAGTGTTGCTTAGGGAAGTGTCCTCATTTCTTACCAACAAAGAGCGTATTTTAGTCTATATTGTGGATGGTGTCATTACTAGCCTACCAAAAAAAACCCCATAAGAATCAAATGGCCTTGCTACCCAGGGCTTGACCCACTGCATTTCAACATCCTTCGTAGGACTTGAACTGAGTGTGTGGGACATGAGATAAACTTTTTGTTAGAGTGTCACTTTAATAGCATCTCAAAGAAAGAAGTTGGCATCTCCACTTTACACCTCTCCAGCCAGTCTTCTGCATGGGAGCTGTAGCCTTTTGTCAATTAACTCACTTTAATTGGTTTCTGTTGCTTCTCTAACTATGACCCTTTGGCCTTGCCTGCTGCACAGCACTGTTTATTCTTAAGGACTGGATTTATATGAACTTTCTATCAAAATCTTCCCTTTGAAAGGGAAGATATGTGATAAGGAGTTTCAATACTTGTGCTATCTTTGTTATCTCTTGTGGCTCACAATAGAACCTGAATCATCATAAAATTGCACCATAAGTTTCTGTTTTATATGATGAACATCTGTAAAAGAAGAAAAAAAAGGAGCTGACAATTCTCCAACTGACTCTATATCTTAAAAAAAAAAAAGCCATGATTGTCATGGATAAGAGTGCAAATTGTGCAAAAATAGAGTGATGCAACTTTTTTAGGTATAAACTCATCAACATAATTCTAATGAGTTATGGTCTTTGTTGTGAGAAATGAGAAATCCTGTGGTCTCACCCTAAAGAACATTAAAAAAACATTACTGACAGGAAATTGAAAAAGTAATATATGTCTGAATGAATATGACAACTTTTTTCTGATAGAGCAGATAGATAAATGTCACATACAAGTTTCAAAATACATTTAATTTTGCCACCACAATGGATATTCTCTTCATAAAATATATATGAATCAGGTTTGAATCATAAAACTTGACGGTGATAAACAAATGCATATTTGATAACTTTCTTCTTTTTTTTTTTTTTTTTTGAGATGCTCATTTCTTTTTTGAGGTTATTTGTTGTTTACATGTCTTCTAGTTTTCATTTCTGAGCGAAGCAGCCAGGGTGACAAATCTTATGCATGTTGAGCCTGGATGGAACTTCCTTTTTAATCTGAGGAATGGGTTCCTTTTCTTTTGGGGGAGGGTTGAGGGGGAAGGTGAGGAAAGGAAGGAGGGGCTGGTAGATTCACAGACTCTTTCAAATATTGTGTTAGATATCACTGAGTTTTTTGAGCATCATTCAGGATAGGGTGATGGATGAGAAATCCATGCAAGTATTTTCAGAGCACAGGGCTGGAGGAAGAATCACGGTAGGCAGAGCACTGTCTCTTACATTTTCCTCCACTGACCAGCAACTCTCAGACTAGGGACCAGGTTGTCCATGTCCCAAGAAGTCAAAAAAAGACTCTCTGTGAAAAGCTACAGAGCAAATGGAAGTTTTAGGCTCTCAAGAAATGCATATAGCTTTGGAGGAAAGAAGTGAAGAAGGGAGTGTCCTCCTCTTTTGTATTGTTCAGGGGCAGATTCACTGGGGAAGCAGAAGGACTTCATTCTGTGCCATTGGAGCATGCCAGCGTGCTACCCATCCTGACAGCATGAGGGCTTCCTCTCCTTTTCAAAATAGGGAACCTCAATCCTTTCTTTCTCCAGTACACAGCATATCAGGCTTCTAGTCCTTGGCTGAGCTCTTGGAGCCTGCCCTAGCGCAAATGCTCTTGGAGACCTTATCAGCAACAAATGCAGTGGGCTCTAGAGAAGGAAATCTCTTAGGTATCCAGAAGCATCCCTCAGGATTCTAGTATTGCATTTGAATCTATGTTAAAGAGTGAGGTATAATACATTTTACTACCTCATTTATCGATTTTTTTAGTATAAATTCCTGCAGCATTGTGAGCAGAACTGAATGACATTTTTTTCATCGCTGACTTCTGATGGAAAAATGGCATTTAATCTAAATATAAAATGTGTCATTTTGACAAATTTTGTTCAGTAAAAATTTAAAGCACAGTGTCTGGATAAGATTTAATTGTCTCATTTTTACATGTTCTGTTTGAAAATTTAATGTTTTTTTCTCAAGTTTAGAAAGGTTACAAGGAACATGAAATATTTCAGTTTTGATCAGAATGGCTCAATCTACCCAAACAGTTTTTTCAGATTTATATT
The DNA here is from genome assembly GCF_000708025.1 of Charadrius vociferus. Taxonomy (NCBI): domain Eukaryota; kingdom Metazoa; phylum Chordata; class Aves; order Charadriiformes; family Charadriidae; genus Charadrius; species Charadrius vociferus. The sequence continues at coordinate 585,338 of NW_009647575.1, forward strand.
TAATTTTAAATTTAGCTTAAGTTCCATTTTGAAGTGAAAACAAAAATGAAATAACATAATTTCCCACTTTCTTTCCAGAACTACTCATGAGTCATCCGCTTGGTTTGCTTGGGGCTGCTCCATTGGGCAGACTGGGTTCTGTATCAACAGGGAAAAAGAGAGAGAATCCCTACATTTTTCTAGCTTCAGCTGAAACCAAAGCCTGAGATAACCAGTCAAAACCAGAACTAGGCTGTGCAGGGTACATTTTAGTCTAAGACCATTCATAATTTAGAAAGAACTGCAGGCTGCAGCTAGACCCAAACGTCAGCCTGTGCCATGTTCAAGTCCCAGGGGCCATTGCATTCAGGTCAGTAGATTTACTTCTGATTTTTATTAGTAGAAGGCAAGTCAGAGAAAAGCCTGATAATATTATGCGAGTATAGCTCCAAACTGAAATGGAGTCCAGAGATAATTGGCATTATTATCAATGAATGAGAAGCCAAGAGATGAAATCTTCCTAAAAAATATTAACTGGCAATTGGCAGCAGAACCACAGCAGACCATTGAGCGCAGCAGAACCAGCGGACCATTGAGTGAAGCTCAATGGCTCTTGTAAATGACTTCTGGGATTCCAGTTATTCAGTCTGCTCCTGACTCGTAAGATCTACACTGTGATATAAGCCCAGACAGTTTTCTTTCCCTGATATTGGGGGCTAAAAAGATAGAGCTATTGTGTATGTCAAGATCAAATATGTTTGCATACTAATGACTTCACCTGAATGAAGAAGGGGAAAAAAGGAACCCATTGTGACCTGAGAGACTCAGTGGCATAGAACTGTGAACAATAAATATTTTTATAGTCCTTAGTACACTCACTGTCACGATTTTGGGATATTGTGCTATCTTGGCAATTAATAATATTTCTTTTCTGTCTAGGCTCTTCCTCAAAACTTATTGGCACTGTTCCGGTATCTTTAAGCATTCAAAAGGATCAAAGAGCTTTCATCTTTTAATGCATTTTACTGTGCTGTGCTATGCACAGGAAGAAATATTGATACTGTTTCAAGGGCAGTTAATATATCCAGGTCTGTCTCAGAAATGAGCACAATTCCTTGACTTATAAAATTGAAAATCTGCCATTACCCACAATTAAAATGTTCCATATAGGAATTATACTGTGGCATTTGCACTTCACTCATCCTCTTCTGCTGTAGTTCACATACACCAGGGAATCTTCTCCACTCTTGCTCCAAGATTTAATAAGAAGTGTTTTATGGAGGGTTCATACTACTGAGACTTCATTGTTTTTTTAAAAATGTATTACAAAGACATTTGTTAAGTACAATATGCATTTTGACAATACTTAAAACTAAATTTCCTTTTGCAGTTGCTATTTCTCCCTTTCACATCAGCTTTGTTCTCCTTTTAGAAGATTCCACCATTTTTAGTCTTACTAACTCATATCTTGCTCCATGGATTGGTATCAGGGGGGCTACTCAAAGTAAGGCAATGCCTGAATGAAGGAAGCAACATCTGACAGTCCTTACTAATACTTTTAAATTTGCATATACTAAAGATATCTACAGTTAGATTTTCTGGTTCTTTCAGGCAGTGAGTACAGTACATCAATCCACAAGGAGCCTTCTTGCTTCATTTGGATCATTTCCACATTAAGGCATTACATACCAGGAGAGAGGGGCTAAATCTGGTGGACTTGGCAGTGTTAAGTTTATGGTTAGACTCAATGATCTTAAAGGATTTTTCCAACCTAAATGATTCTACGATTATAAGTGTGGGCTGGCAAAGCCAAGCTGTGGAAGTGCTCTGAACGTTCCTGGGGAGGAGCATCATGGGCAACAAGAGAACAGAAAGGCTGTAGCTGTAACTGTGTATAATGTCTTCTGAACTTGGGAAGGATGTGTTTATTCAGTGCAATTCATTGAGGTCCACTGACCCCCCAGCTGCCACAGTTGAAGAGTAAGTTGTGCAAAACAATAGCTCTAAGGAAATATTTAAAATAAATTGAAAGCATAAGGGTCTCTTCTAGCATTACCATTTCGTGGGGTTTTTTCCCCAGCTTGTAGTCATGTTCTTAAACATTCTCCACAGTGTGTTAAAATGACCTTAACATATTTTCCTTTTCTATTGGGAGTGTTTCAGTGCTGTCACCCCCTTAGGTCTTTCCTCAGGAACCTGTAATCCCATAAAATTTTACCAGAGAGTGCAGTAGTAGTATCCCACTCACAAGTCTTGATAGAGTGCACCACAGTCTTCAGTTATCTTAACTAAGAGGAAATATGAGAATATTACATAAGATAGCCTTTTTTTTTTCTAAATAACAAATAGGACTGTTACTATTTATTGTCTGCAGCACCACCATAATCGTGACTGGAATACTGTGCTAAGGCCTGGTTCTAACATGGAAAAAAAATAATGGCCTGCCCGAAATAACTTAAAATGTAAGTGTAAGACAAGTGACAAATACACAGACGGAGAAGGGATCCTGGAAACAGCTGATCTCTGCCCTTATCCTCCCCCTCTTCTAGAGTCAAGAAGGTGAAGGAGCCTCTAACCTTTGGTCCTCTGCAGATCACAGTTGAAAAGGAAAGGACATCTTTTTAGGACTGATACAGAAACAACATGCAAGGACAGAAAATGTGCAAAGTGTCTGTGATTCCCCACCTTCCACAGAACTGGCTCAAGGATATGGGCTCTGCTGCCAGCAGAAGAGAAAGATGCAGTAGTTTGAATTCATATCAAAATACATGAAGAGAAATTTCAGTATGCCTGTCTGTATCAGGAGCGTGTTGCTTCAGTACTGTAGCAACATAGGTGCTGGAGATGGGATTACCTCAGGTCCATTGTTGCTTTTAATAAGAAGATCATGATTATTTAAGTCTTCCTTAAGCAAACTTATGGACCAGCCCTGAATGAAACTGATGATTGAGCTGCATGTTCTCATATGTTCATAAAATGCAGTCCCTTGCTATGTCTTCCCCAAATTTGAGAATAATTTAGTTAGATTTAAATGTCATTTTTGGAGCATTTGTTTAGTTAGAAACATCTTGAATGTACAAAAATAAATTGATAGCCTTCAGAGGGAACCAAATCTGTATATAAAGTACCTCAAACAAATGTATTTTGGCCAATGGAAACGGAGCAGTGACTGAATGCTGGATATTCATCTCCAAATCCACAGACAGCTACCTCCCAAGTTAAGTGCCATTGCATCAGGAGAATGTTTTGTCCTGAAAGAGATGTTAGGACCAGTCATTTGTGGTAGATACCATCACATATACTAAGTATCTGTATTACAGAACTTATTATTATAACCGTGATTTGTATCAGGTGGTGGCTAGAGTGGAAATTTAAGTCAAGCTGTTAAGATGTGAGCAGAACACCTTTCCTTGCCTTCTATCTGTCAGCTCAGGTGAAATGGATTAATGATGCATTTGATAATGTGAGATACTTTAGCCATTGTGCTTTCAAGCAGTGAAGCGTACCCTCCCAGTACTAACATTCAAGAAAAGAACCAGCTGAGGGTATTTTCAGTGAGATAGCCACTTTTGACATTAAAAAAAAAAAAAACACCCTACCTTTATGTGGTATCTTTTCTTGATAACTCTAAGGTAGCCTTACAAAAATTGCTTAATGCTCACAGGAGTACTAGCAGGGATATAAATAGTATTTATACGAACGTATTACAGATGATGGAATGGAGGACTGGAATTTTAGTGACTTTCCAAAGGTGAATTGCTTGGCAGAGCAATGCGCTGAACCAGCAGCCATACCAAATTTCACAAGGTAAGAAAGGCTAAGTCTGGCTTATATTTGGTTGGCAAATTTTCAAGGCGGCATTGGTACTGAAATGAACAATCAACTCTCTTACTGATGATTTTGGGACAAAGAGAAGTTATATTTGATCTCAGGAAGGATTTTTTTCCTAGAGATTCTGACCATTTTCCATCCGAGAACTTCCATATTACCCATCTAAATTTTCCCACCTCCTTTCAGTGAAATGAGTTTCTCCTTCTACTCCTGAATGTCCATGTAATTGTGCTGCATTACAACGAAATTCCACTTTATAGCCTGGAATATTGGTTTCCATAGTGATGATCCATGGTGGGGAGGTAATCCAGAATGGTTTGTTCCACTATAGTCATACTGGTGGTTAGCGCTGTGGTTCGTTCTCAATAGTCTGAAAATCACTTGTTGAAGAAATTCATGCACTGTAAAATTTAAAAGTGTTTCAGTAGGATATTTGTCTGGCCAGGTGCAAAGGTTTGCACAGGTATTCACCTCAGCCTTGCCTTGAGCTTTTGTAGACTGTCATGTTAAAAAATACAACTCTTATTTAATTAGACCAACAGTTTTATCTTTTATTTAACTAAAGTCCAGATCATCTAAAATCATAGAAACGTCAGCTGAAGTAGAGTGTGACTTTGTATTTAAAAGAATGCCTTGTTGCACAGGTGCAGTGTTGAAGTGATGGGTTGACAGACAACTACTGTGTCATCCATAGTCATTGCATCTGGGCAGCAAGCTCAGGATTTATAACAGTATTTGGAGAAATACAATCGTATAACAACAATCTTGACTATCGTTGCTACCTATTGATTGCAGTATCTTATCCTTCTTGGAGTGAATTTTGGCTAAATCTGAAGTGATTGAATGAATCAGCATACCTAACTAATGTTACCTTTAAGAGTTACAGACTGAGAAACCTGGTGATCTCTGATAAATATTTTATATAGTGTACGTAATTTGATAGTGAGAAGATGAGAGTAGATTATTCAAGAATATATTGATGGCCTTAGAAATTCTTTGACGTGTAATCTGATTAAAGAGCTGTGGTCCTAAAGATTGCATCTGAAGATTATTTGATGGTTAATGATTTCAGTCCAGTTTATCATGGAGAATTGTCCGAGAAAACATACATTGGTATTCTAAACAGACAAGTCAAGGCTAGAATAAAACATCATTAAGCCTTCAAAGTCATTTGTCCAGGATACATTTTTGTTTTCTCAGGAAATTTCATCAATGAAAATTAAAAAGAAAAACAACTCTTGAGGATTCCATATTTAGCATTTATTTGCAAGACCTTAATACTTCTGGTGGAATAACTTTCTCAGGAATGGCATCACAAGATAAAGCAGTGACAGCAGCGACTGCCTACTGAAGTCATTTAAGAGCATGCCATCTCCTTAATTGAGCTTCTTGTCTATGCAAAAACAAGTTGAAAGGAGTAACCAAGAGAAAGAAAGAAAAATAGAGCATCAAAAATTCTCTTGCTCACCCAGACACAGACATTAACGGTAGCATGTAACGTCCCTTTTTTAAAAGAGTAATGTTACAACTTGAAAAATTAAAATAGCACTATTTCAGTGAGAACTGTTGTGGCAGTAGAGGACAGTATCTTGTTCATATCTACGCAAGATTACGTCTCAAAAGCAGGTCTTATTTAAAAACCACAGGATCAAAGAGAAATTACGAAACCCTGCCTCACTGGCTCCTGACCCCTAGGTAGCATTTCTATAGTAGGCTGGCACAATGCAATACAACACCAAGTAGCAAAGCCAGTTCCAAACAAGCCGATAATGTCACCATAGCATGGAAGCAACCTAATCACATTGGCACACGTTGTGCTTGGCCTAATTATGCTTGCTGAGAAAGGGCAATTTGTTTCCCAAGGTAGCCTTGAATGGCTCAGCGTGGCATGTATTGCAAAGGGATGCCTACATTTTCTTCTGCCGTATGTCTAGTATGTTAGATTCTGATATGGCTGAAAGCAAGTCCAGTCTTTATGCTGTGAGGGAGAAGTAGCAATAAATATTTATATTACATTAATGCCCAAAAGAGACAAACCTTGTTCTATATGGTTTGTAATCTAAAGACAGAAAGTAATGGTAGGGTTTGCAGATGCAGCTCATATACAAAGCTTTCAAAGGTTGAGAAATTTTATTTCAGACCAGGGATTTCTTGTCTGTGAGGTGTGTGATGCTTAGTTGAGATTGAAATCTTCAGAGAAGCCAAAGTAGCACTGATACTTCTGTAGGCAACTATGAAAAACTCAGACTGCATGACGAGAAAGTAGAGGTGAATGAATATTTACCAAAATATTTTCATTGTGATTAAATCTAGACATTCATGCTGGTGACTCAGTTGCTTTGTATTTACTTCCTGAGAAAATGAATACCATTACTTTTTGTTCTCTAGATTAAAAAAAAAAAAAAAAAAACAGCAGAAAAAAAAAGATACCAAAACCACAAATACAAAAGTGTATTTGCATGTATACACCCTACAAGGATCTGCACAGCAATCAGGAAAGCTGTGGTTTGGGAGACAAGTAGTCATATACTAAAAACAGTAAGTTGTGACTTCTTTTTGTGATCATCAAAAATTATGAGAAATTGTGGCTGTTTTGTCATAACAATTCCAATACAAGAGTATCGGCTGTTTTGTCATAACGTAATATCATGGATCTTTTGTTATAACGAATAAAAATATTGTTAAAATATTTTATACAAGGCATCCTCCAAATAATTTTAAATAGTGAACACTTTCATAAGAATCTAGCTAGCTGATTTTCAGAAATGCTTAGGATCTGTAAATGTAATTAAAATCAACAGGTGATTTGCTTAACTCAGAGAACTGTGACCTCTAAGGGTCCTTATGCCTGACTTAATTCTTGATTTTAAAAGGAACCTAAATCTGGTAAGTAGATTGCTTAGAAAGAACAATTCAGCAGACACTCAACATAATTTTTAATCTTTAATTTGGTAATTATTTATCTTTAGACTTTTGTAATGAGAAAATATTATGTTGTGTTACTCAGGATGTTTGATAATACGGACATTCTTTTTTTGACTGTATACATGCCTCTGCTAATGGAACATAGCAGTATTTGCTTGAGAAAAATTTCACCACACAATTCCTACAGTGATGACAAATAAAGTCCTGTATAGTTTGATGTTAGTATACAAACATTATTTTCTAAAAAATAAAGCACTGAGAAAGTCAAGCAGAATGTCAGGCTCAATGTTCCATTATGATGCTTACAAACAATATACTGTCCAATATATTGTATGATATATGAACAATACTTAACCTTGAAAATTATAATTCCTTACATGGAATGGTGACTCAGAAGTACAGTTTCATAGGTGCCTGCTTCTAGTATCACTAGTTGATGCCTTGTTCTCAAAATAGCATTTTGTTGTGCCATTTTTTTGAGTTCTCATCAGGAAATATAATGCAGCAAAGGAAATTTGCAAGCTTTGCATAAATTAATACTTTGAAAGACAAAGGCAGCCTTAGCCTCATCCTGTCTTGAGGTTCAAGAATCGTATTGTCGTTACTCCAAAGAACGAGATGGAGTAGCATTACTTTCAGTCTGCAAATGGAGCTTGTACTTGTGCTTCCAGTTTTTCAGTGTGTAGATTGGTAATATATGTAGTATAGTCTATATAAATAGCTGGGTTTATGGATATTGGTAGATAAAAAAATCATATATATATAAAAATATGTGTCTATGTGTTTATAATTTATGCAAGTAGTATATATATCTGTGTCATTAAGAAAGAGGCAGCTGTACGGAGGCTAAAGAATCCTGTGCAGATTCTCATTATTCTGTCCTTTCCTCAGTCATTTTCTCCTTTGATTATCTCCTTGAAGTAACTCATGCTGATACAGTGACCATACAAGGAGGACATACCTGTGAACAGAAGCAGCTTCTGCAGGAAATTTGCAAAACTGTAGATAATGAACCAAACCATAAACACTGTCCTATGTACTGCAGGTGGTATGACTGCTGGGGTTAAATTAGCTTTTGGCCCTGTAAAACTAGAAAAAATGAGTTTAAACGTAACAGCATCATACAACAGAAGCCAGAGTGAGCTTTTGATTCAGATTAGATTCTGAGGACTAGAAAATGAAGATAAGTGAAGCATATTTAAATCGGCAAATATTCACTTTGATTTTTTGGCTCACTACAGAAGAGTAAGACTTCCATGCATTCTCTTCACAGTTTGAGATGTTAAATTAGCTTATGTGTGTATAGTGGTTTGCCTCATTTTACTGACAATGTTTCTGTTGCTCCTTTTACTTTTTCCCTGGTTTTCTATTTTATTTTTATATTGTTCTTCTGTTGTTCAAAACTGAATAATTAACCTTCAATATTTAATGGGCTGTAACATTGATAAAATCAGAGAGATATTCATTTTCATGATACTGCTGAAAAAAAGTTAAAAAGGTTTTTCAGATGAGATGGCACTATTTGCTTTATGTCAGCCAGGGCTGACGGTAGAAACAACCTACTCTAGCCAGTCTTCAATTTTAGTTAGCCTTTTCACAGTAGAAACAAAGGCAGTTGTTGAACCATCCATTTGGCTACAGTTTGTGGTATTCCTGTGGTTGTTCTAGGAAAACAATGAAGCAAGGCAGCATCCCTGTTTCTGATGAGGCAAGACAGGGAAGAACTTTATAAAAAACACTTGTATGCCTCATTTTAGAGTATCATAGTAACTTAACCAAATGTCAAAACACAACTGGTTTATTAGGAGCCACAAGAAAAGACTTACAACAATTAGTCCTTCATACAGTTATGCAAAATCTACTTTTATATCTGCACCACAATTGGGGCTACAATGAGACATTTATCCCCAGAAGTTCTGAGCAGTCACTCAGCTTGTGCCTGCAGTTTCAGCCTGTAAGTTACAGCAAAGTAGTCCTCAAAGGCAATTAAATAGAAGATTTGTTGTCAGTCAAGAAAGGATAAGAATGGATTTTTTTTTTAATGTTATTCTTTCTTAAGGATCAGTTGTTTGAGGGATCATTTTTAAGGGATCGGGTGTTTTTCTGTCTATCAGTGCTAGGACATTACCCTGCCATTGGGGGTTACACAGACGTTGATGTGCTGAGAGTTTGGTGGTTTTCCGCTCCGTGGTCAGCTCCATTCCTTGAGATTTTACCTTCACTTCAATTGTGTGCTTATTCTTCCACTGCAGATGAATTTACAGTTTGCAGGACTATGTAGACAAAGGCAGCTGAGCCCGTAGATGGTATGTAGGAGCAGATCAACAAATTAACTTCATGTGCAAGCCAAGTCTTACAACTTTATCTCATGCAAATAACACTTAATCGTGGAAGTTGTCTTGGCAATGGCAGATTCGAGCTGTAAGATACGAGAGGCCTGATCTCTGATGTCTTGAAATTCTGGGATGCTAAAATGACACTAACAGGTTAATCAAGGGAAAATATTCAGATGCTCTTAAAAATCATCCTGAATTTCCTTTGAAGTTTGAAACAAATAATTGATTTTTAAAACTTAGTTAACATTGGGAAGCATAAAAAACTAAATTAACATCTGTATAAACTTCTCTCTAAGCACCTCTAGGTGCAATTGATGTGTCTATTAATCCATAAACAAAAATGAAAGAATCTTACTGAATACATGAAGTGAAAATCTGACTCCACCAAGGCTTCTGGCAACACTCTGTCACTTGAACAGGGCCAGATTTACAGTCCTGATGTTTTAATCAGAGGTGCACCAAAGCTCTGTCTCTGTAAAAAAGTTGAGGTCTTCACATTAAATGTCTCAGTACAATTTCCAGTGTCACATCTGCACTACATTTTGTGCCTATATCTGGAACCTGTACCTCAGGCAGATACAACCAGGTGTCATTTATTTTAATCAGCAGTGCTCTGCAGATTGCTGTGCCTGACTCCCTTAGAAGTTATGGAGCATTGACAAACGAGTCCCTTGAATTAACTCTTGGACTTTCAAAACTGTCTGTTTGTTGTTTTGCATATGACACCTGTTTTGCAACTCCTCTGTGAACACTTAGTGCTTTCAGTTGTATGACATGGAAAAGGAATTGTGAAGGTCACATGCACAGTGTAAAAAAACCCAAAGCTTTTTAAATTATACTTTTGTAGCATGAGGACTTTTAGGGATGTGTTTGTTTTCTCAAGAATGTGTTTGACAGGTGGGATTGTTTATGAATTTGAGTCCAAACATTGACAGAGTAAGAAGCCTCTTCTGTTATGTCTCAGAGAAGTTGTGAACGCCCCATCCCTGGACATGTTCAAGGTCAGGTTGGACAGGGCTTCAAGCAACCTGATCGAGTGAAAGAGGTCCCTGCCCGTGGCAGGGGGGTTGGACTAGATGGGCTTTAAAAGGTCTCTTCCAAACCAAACCATTCTGATTGTGTGATTCTATAAGCACATTGTGGGGTAAGTCCCTGTCACATGCTATTCCTGAACTGTCCTTGAATATAATCTGAAATAACAGCAGTTGCTAGAAAGGAACACCACTTCCCCACTAGGGAAATCACTGGCAATTAAATAGACTGCACTGTGGCACACCAGTGTCTCAAGCCCACAGCGTGGCTTTGTTTTATTTCTTCAGAATATTTAAATGTCTCAAAACCATAAATCATCTTCATAAAGTGCCAGCTTTTATGATACTTTAACAGGACAGGTTAGCAAGGCCCAGGATGAAATTTCGTACCAAAGTCAGAGGAAGAGGGATCTGGGCCAGCATCAGGACAGTCACACAAGGTTTGAGGAGGGGATCCAGTTTCAGTGCTCTTCCCTATGTGTGAATCAAGGAGCTGTTAGGATATTTAGGGGAGGGTACTTGGGGAAGGGGGAACTTGAAAGGGGAAATTGCATCTGGTTTTAGCCATATCAAAGATATATGCCATAAAGAGTAGCCCTGTTGGTTAACTAGAAACAAGTGGATGTCTTTTTTTTAACCAGACAAGATTTTACTTTATTTTGGTATAAAATGGAAAAAAATCTTGAAATCTCAGTAAGTTTCAGAAAGTGGGAAAACTGTTTCCCATTCAGATTTACCCTTGGCTCATACGGGAACACCCCTGAGGGCATTTGTTCATTTGTCCTTCTGGAACACCTCTCCCAACTGTGTTTTCCCTGCTCCGTTTCTGGCTGTGTGCATGTACAGCGTGCGATGTACAGAACGGTGTGTGACACACATTAATACATATAGATAGCCTTCTGCTTCTGACCTTACAAACTGTCCACTTCAGCACTGTCATTCTATAAAATGTCCAACTGCAGTCCAAGAAATGCATTTTAAATGTGAATGTAAACATTTCTATTACTGATAACACCAGCGCAGCATTTTTTGCTTTGCTGGGATTAGGACCTTGATAGTTAAAGTTACATTGGAGTAATGACGCTCCAAGGTCGCGTCCTTTACTGACACGGCAAAGGAACGAGAGGCTTTTACTGTGTTTCTGCTGATAAAATTAAGAAGGATTATTCCTTGTGTTTGGTAAGATATTTTAAAAGTGAAAGAATGTATTTGTGACCCGTAAATATTTTAGGTCACCAAAAACTGGGAGAAATTTGCGTGTTGCACTGCGTGAAAGTTGTATTTAATTCACGCTGAAAGTCAGATTTTAGAAAACATTCTGAAATCTGATAATGATGCAAATAAATGCCTCCCTCCTCAGTGAAGAGCCATCTTCTCATGTGAACAGTAAAGCAGCCACAGTTCACCTTAAAAAAAAACCATAAAAGTACTGTGATCTGCAGAGAGAAACTCTCAGGCAATTTCAGCTTAGAAGGCTAACTCTCCAAATCACAACCTCTGTCTGAATATGCTCCAACGTGCTTCGCTTTCATGCTCAGTAAAATGGGGGTAGTAATCTTTATTGATCTGTCTACGTTTTAGGAACGCATTAAGGAGTACTTAAATGATATCTTTACAGTGTTTTGAACAGTTTTGATATATGCAGCTCTTGCAATACAGCTTAGTAGGTGGGCTTGCCATTTTATGAGGTCTTCCCACAGGAGAGCTGTTCTGCTTTTCTTTATGGTTCTGTGGTCTTCCCATCCAAACTTCTATCTGGGCAAGTTTGGTAAATTGATGATGACTTCAGCACTTACCACTTGTTAGCTGAGCTGCCATAGCTAGCCAAGTGTACTCTTTCCACTCAAGGAGTTGGTTTAAGTTGTCACATTGTACTTCAGTTGAGCCTACCTAGAGGCACACCATCGGTCTGTGACTGCTGAAGGAGCAGTCACTCGGGACGCTGTCAATTGATTGAGTCCTATTTTAACCTAAT
>NW_009647575.1:597458-599781 GCF_000708025.1 Charadrius vociferus
CCTGAGTTAGTTGGATATCATTGCATGATGCTTTCTTGAGGATGGATTTTCTGGAGTTGTTGTGTATCACCTCTGGTGATTTAAATATGCAGAGTTCTTCACAGATCCCTGCTATTCTTCACAACACAGTTCATAGATGCATCCTTTTTATAGCTTTAGCAAAAGATTCAGAGTTGTTCCTCTAGTTCTGCGCTCTCAGAAAGTAATTTAGTGGTCTGCCTACAACGCCACTCATGTTTTCACTAAACAGTTATTTCAGAGCCCATGTATTGTCCAGTTCTCATTAATATACTATAAATTAATTTTTGAAATCCATAGGAATTTTATATGTTTGGTTTGGAGACAAATTTGCCTGCAAGATTCATTAGAAACACTCTAGCCTGTTTTCTTGAGGAAACTAGTCATAAGACTAGTTTTATGACTAGTGTTGTCTATCCTTCTGTCCCTCTTTCCATCCATCCATCTCTCTACCTACCTAATGGCTTTGAAACAGCTGACCAATTTCACCAAAATTTATCAGAAATAAAGATCTAAACAGATGATTAAGCTCCTAAATGGAATGAGAATCAGCAGACAGATTGAAGAAAGCTACCCTGTTACTGTTCCCACGGAGGAAAAATAAAGAGAACTTGACCATAATCCACCCTATTTCTCAGCAACCAAGTACCTCTACGCTAGTGACTGTATGTGATAAGGGACACAGGACAACAGGGATTATACTGGTGGGGGACCACAGGGACATGCAGTGTGGTGGATGTTGAGGTTAAAGAGGAGGTAGCAAGGCTTCTGGAGAGGGAGGACTGGAAGCCTTACAATGGGATAAACGTTTTTGGGGGGGCTGTGATAGAGAAAGTCAGAGGAGATGTGGTGAAGGATAGAGAGATGTGTTTTGTTTGTTTTTTTTTCTTTTACTTTTCCTGTTGCAACAATCCTATGACTGTAGCTTTGTTTGTTGTTGTTTGCAGTAAAACAAAAAAAAAAAGTTTGGTTTTATTTACAAGTTTAATCAGAATTTTGTTTTAGATGCTCTAATACTTGTGAAAAGAGTCTTCCAACAGAGTAACTTTCTTCAACGTAGCAGCTTATTGATTGACAAGCTTTCTTACAGTATCTGTTTGACATCTCATCCTAATATTAGTTTTACAGGCATGTTCACATTTTACAAAATCTGAGATGTCACAAGTGTCTCCTTCTGCGAGTACTTGCCCAGAAATGTTAGCTAAAATGTTTTATCTAACAGCAGCCCTCCCGTTGTGTTGTACTACTTAGTTGTCATCCAAAAGCAGCTGCATTTTTATGAACGTATCTTAATAAGCCCTGTGCTGAAAGGCACCAGCATCTCTTTTTTCCTCCCTGAGATCGCCTGGGAGTAATAGATGGTCATCTAGAGTACTAGGTATCAGTAAAACAAGGAAAATTACATAAGCACCTCAGTTCACGGTTAATAACATTGTATGGATGAGTTGTAGAAAGCAAGACAAACAGCACTGCCATTTGCATCTATTTCACTCTGTTCAAATAAGAAGTGGGAACAAAGCATCATCCAGGGGCCAGAGCATGGCCCATCACTTGTTTCATATACTCTCAGCCACAGCAGATTTGTTGGGGAGACAGGGGACAGTAGTAAAACATACAGGTGACGTGTGATGTGACAAATGAGTTTAAAAGTCCTCATCACCTCAGTAAAGGAATGATTGTTTCGCACCCTCAGCCTGTCATATCTGTCTCCCTATGCTTATTTCACCTAAGTTTGATTTAACATGCATAAAACAAATAATTATGTGTGGCAAGTATATGCGGCTTGTGTGCATTTCCCCTTTCTATGTCCTTTTCTCCAGATTATTGGAACAATCCCACTGATGCCTAACCCAGTCCCCTCCAGCCAGGCGGCAGGTGGAGCTCAGGGACTTCAGGTACAGCCAATAACTCCACAGTTATTGACCAACGCCCAGGGTCAGATCATCGCAACGGTCATCGGCAACCAGATACTCCCAGTGATCAATACCCAGGGAATAACACTATCACCGCTCAAACCAGGCCAGCAGGTAACTTTTCTATAGCCTGAATGATTATCAAAATGATGCACAGAAATCTCCTACTCCTGACAGAATCTGCCATGGCCTTTCTAAAAACTCCCACTTCTTTATAATTTTTAACAACAAAAGATTCATTCGATCATACATAGTATATTGGTGTATACTATATATATAATTATATATCATATTATATAATTTATACTTTCGGGGGTTATCCAGTTATCCTTTTTTTTTAATTTTCAAGGTCAATATAGGGCCAACTGAGAAATCATCTCCAGCAAAAGCAC
>NW_009647575.1:599859-601851 GCF_000708025.1 Charadrius vociferus
AGGAATATGAGACAGGAGAGGCCCACCTGGCCTGTAAAGTTCAGTTCCTTGCTTAGTGATCACTTAGTAGACTGGGGCTTGAAATGTTTTGGAATGTGCAGAGGAAACAGAAATTTAAAAACTTATTAGTCTTCTTCCCTGGAAAATCAGATATAATTGTGCACATTTGCATAGACAGGAAGAATTTTTAGGGAAACTATTATTCAGTGTAAAGCACCGAGTAGATCACAGACTTCAGGATGGGTGCAGCAATTTCACTGAGGTCTGAAAAGATTTCTGTAGTTCTTTTTACAGTACTCTAAAGTCAAATTCATTAGTTTTGTCTACAACTGTAGAGCAAAGAATTGTAGTGCCACCTTTTTTCTCTGAAAGAGACAAAATTGAGGATGGAAAAGACATCAAATGTGATTACCAAAAAGGTACTTATAAAAGTGTCACTTACTCCAATGTTCAGCTTAGCATTCCTATTGCTGGCAGTGCTTGTTTGCTAGTCCTGCCTACACTTCTAGTCGCAGGTAGCAGCCTTTTGTATGTTTCTGAGAATCCAAGGGCCCCCTGAACTCCAAATTAATGATTTTTATTTCTTTTCCTCAAATTCAGAAGTAGCGAGCCAATGGATCTCTAAGGTGACTTTTTTGTTTGTTTTTAAAATGTTTCACATCCAAGTGGTTACATACTCTTTTTTTCCATCCTATCCTCTGTGGTATCTAGCACAGGCATTTTCCAAAGCACTTGTCATTTATCTAACTCTATTTTCTTTAATGGAAGCAGACTTACACTCCTGGCAAGTGCTTTTGCAATTGTTGCGTGTGCGCAGTTTCAAACAAAGCGGGGTGGATGGGAGGGTGAGCTCTGTGTTCTCCAGCACGGGAAAGCCTGACAATGGAATAAGAAACTCAGCAGTTTACATTTGGGGGTGGGGGTGGGGTGGTGTTTCCTTTTGACTCGGTCCCCTGAAGACATTAGATCTTTTCCCTCCTTCATGGGGAAAGCTCTCAAAAAGCATAGCAATCCTGAGATCCCATTTGAAACTCATGACTTTTAGAAGTAAAGAAAAGGATAGGTGTCCTGTGTTATTCCCCGAGACCTTCTCATCTGCAGAGCAACACACCTTCAGAGTCCTGCAGCAAAGCAACCTTTTCCAGGCAATGTCCACCAGTAGGATCAGCGGGCAGAGAGGGGACAGAGATGTGACCTTTCTTTGCACAGCTAGTGGCACTGGGCTCACATAAAGGGGCGAATTGCTGCTGAAAACTGCAACGTGCTGAATGAGCAGAAGTTCAAAGTAGAAAGTCATTGTTAAACCGTATTGTTCACCCAACATGTGTGCTCATGTGCAACGATCAGTCAGCAGAGCTCTGGTTATATCCAAGAGCCAAAGATGTGCCCCGCATTGTGTTGGTTTGCCCAGCAGTGCTATGGAGGTAGAAAACATTATTTTGCCAAGATCAGTTTCGCAGGGTCCAGCCTGCGCCTCTCCCACAGGCTCCTGAGGTCCCAGGGATTGCAGGAAGGGTCACCAAACAACACAGAGCCTCCTTACCTACTTCTGTTGGAGCCTGCTCAAGACAGTATTTTTGATCGGGGGGAAAAAGGTAGTTCAAATACTAAATGAAAAAACAGTACGCATTATCATTTTTATAGGAACCGCAGAAAATTATTTCTATGTATTTGTGCTCCCTCTACTGGCTCTTCTGCTTTTACTGAAGGAAGTCAGAAGAAATTTTGCCATTGATTTCAGTGGGAGCAGAAAAGAGGTATGAGAGCCAGATTACTCATAGGAATAATGCTGATGGACAGTCAAAAGCAATTGAGCTAGTACTATACAAACTGCCACATCATTTGAAAAGTAACTAGAATTACACAAAATATAAGGAGATCCTGAATTTGTCTCATTGCCTGGGTAAAGACTTAGCCAAACTGTAGTGTTTTGCTAGTGATAGCATATTTAGTTATAAGTTTAAAACCTTGTTTTCAGGAGAACTGAGATTT
>NW_009647575.1:601877-617106 GCF_000708025.1 Charadrius vociferus
GAATTCAAAATATTTTTGAAAATCATAGTGTCACACAACATTTGGTGTCTTGTAACTTGATGAAAGAAGCTTCAGAAGGGGGAAAGAACAGTTCAAGACAAGTCTGCGAAAAGTTTTAAGAATGTCATGGAGAAATAAATGTGAAAATAAATAATGTAGTAAAATGTTCCAGTTGCAGATGATTCTAGTTTAACTTTCTAATTCTCACTTCCTTGGAAACTAAGTACTGCAGGAGAAAGAGAGGTGATTGCAAGCAATGATAGTAAGCTGCTGCTTGTTAGCTGAGTCACCATAATTGAACCTCTGTAGCCTGTTTCAGTTGCTAAGTAATGCAAAAGTGCTTAGTTTTTGCCTGAAGACTTAAATGCCTCAGATATTGTTTTTAGTCAGCTTTACTTAGGTAGACTATATGCGTTATTTATTCATACAACTTTTTCAAACTTGACAGACTAAAACTTCAATGTCTCCTCAAGGAAATGAGTGCATAGATTACTTATGTGTAGTATAGAGCAGTGCTTCTTTTTCTGTGTTGTAAACAGGTTGCTTTTTAACATACAGAAGCGATTCCATTGTAATCCTATTCCTCTTGTTCTCAAGAATAAATAGATATTTCTGACTTATGTTCTTTAAACAACCCACAGTAGGGATTGTTCCTCTTAAAATTACACTGAGTAGTTAAAGCTTCAGTGTTGTCACTGTTTTCCAAGATTTTGCTAATCTAAGCAGCAGCATCTATGAACACACTGAGAATTCTCCTAGAAATTGTAATGGCTTTCTAAAGGACGCAGCTGTTTGCACTCCTGTTGTAGTCTGTGTCCTTTTTATCTTTGTTCATAAACAAGTTTTTCTTTGCCTTTAATAATTTTTTACTGCCCATCTCCCAACCATTTCAATTTCTACACTAATGTCTTCAAGATTTTGTGATCAGAACTGAATGCCATGATCACAGTGAGGATGCATCACTGTTTCACATAATAACATTATCATATTTTCAGCACTATTTTCTGTCTTTATCTCAATGCAGCCTAACATCTGATTTTTTCTAACTATCTCTGCTCATTGAGCAGGTTTTTCAATAAGCAGATGTATCCACCACGATACATCTTTGCTTCCCTGATTGTTACCATGTGAGTCACTAAAATGGTTCCTTTTAATGTGAATGAGTTTACACCTATCTCGTCTGTATTTCATCTGTCAGAATGCTCCCCTGGCATGTTGTAAACAGGATCTGTAAGTTGCTCATGGTATTCTCTACTAACTTAAGAAATTCACATCTTTTTCCTGCTGATTCAACCATTGTTCATCATCTTTCCTTACTGCTTTCTAAAACCATTCCAAAAAATTTGGTATAAATCCTTTAATCTCTACTTGTAGTCTCCCTTCTTGAAAAACAGCAATTTATTCCCTACTTTTATGGTTTTTGCTTTTTTTAAGTTGCTTAAATCTCCTAATAGAAGAGTGCCTTAACTTCTGCAGTTCCTCCATGCCTCTCAGGAGGGATTTTGTCAAAATCCACGTTGTATGCCTAAAGGCACATTTTTTTTCAAGAACAGATGAGCTTGTTGTAAGAACTTGTTAGCAATGTTACTTGCTATCAGATTTTCAAATCTTGTTCATACCTTTAACAACACTTGTTAACATCAACACAACTGACAGAAGAACTTGAACCATGAATTAGAGTCTTATGAAATTTAGGAAAGGATTCACCTTGCTTAACTTAGTCATAGAACGGTTAGGTATCTGGTGGAAGCTAGTGAACTAGATTTCCCGTACAGGCAAAGAGACAGACAAAGAGACATATGCATGTCCAAGGGGCAACTCAAGCTGTCAAAACAGAATAATTTTTAGATGGGTTGAATCTCTAATAGGTATCTTAAGGTATCTATTGTCTCCATTGATGTAAGAGGGAGCTAGGGTAGGTATTTTAGGATAGACAAATAATTCTTAAATGAGTGAAATTAGGTAAGAAGAATCCAGCTGCCAGTGATCACTGGGGTTCAAAACACATTCTTGTTTATGAATTCCTTAAACAGCTTTCCTTTCATAATTATTTGCTTGCCCACTGCACACAGAAACAACTTCTACACATTTTATTGTTCTCCAGTGTACCTCCTCATCAGGTTCCCCTCTTGCTGTTGTCTGGCTCTTTCCTTCTACATACTAGATCCATTAAATCAGGCCTGTAGTCCCCGTTGTCCTCAGTCTTGTTTTATCTACACTGCCTGCAAGAACTTTTCATATTTCATTGTGTCTTATAGCACTACCAGCTTTGGGCTTCTGCCAACTCTAACACAATAAAACGAGCTACTAGGCAGCATTTTCTTACGTAGTCAGTTCCCCATCTTCATCGACACTGGCTATCATGCTCCAGATAAACTGCTGAAAAGACATAAACAGCTCTCAGATGGGTCTGTGGTCATTCTTGTACGTATGCTTTCCAAATTTCGTGCCAGACATTTTCTTTCTGTAGTCTCAACATATCACATACACCCTGCTATCTCATTGTCTCAACTCCACGCAATCACTTATTTTCCTCTTCCATTAAAATCTAATCTCAGTCATCTTCTCCCTGCAATGCTCTTGTTGCTTTGATGCTGTCTTATTTTATAAGAAATGCACTCTTCTTTCTCTGTGTTTGAATATAGCCACTAACCTGTGTTGTCTAAATCCAACTTTGTTTTTCTTTTGCTTTTTATATAACTTTCAGTGATGAGGGTGACATTTTTTTCTCACTTTTTTCTCTTTTCCGATACCGTCAGCATTGCATAATTCCATTTCATCCATGGATAAAATGACTGGATTTTTGAAAGTCAGGATCACCAGACTGTTTACTAGTACAAGTGACTACATCAGATTTTCCTCGCCACAGCATGAACACTTGACTTGTAACTTATGTCCTTCCTGACCAGTTTTCTTTGTGGCATCTGCATTTGTAGGAATAGGATATCTCAGAAAAGTCAATATAACTGCACCACACCATTGGAAACAGGAAGATAACCCTACACTACCTGGGTCATTCTGAGGAACTGAGGCATAGAGAGAGTAAAGCACTGTTCACTGTTACTGTTACCTTTGAATTAGGCACTTACCTAGACATTGAAGTCTGTTACTGTAATATTGACTTTATATCATTGCTGATGGGGGTCAGAAAGATGACTGATGCACTTGATTTGCATATAAAATTATATCTTCTACAGAAGCCCAGCTGTGTCCTCAACCTCATTTAGCGAGCCCGGAGACCTTCAATTACAGTGTATACTTTGAATGTATTTCTGACCCCACAGAAAAGCTTTGAAAGAACTTCAGCAGATGCTGTCAAAGTCATAGCCCCAGTTATGTCCACAGCACACCAGAACTTCTTTGCTGTAGTCTTCATTTTGAGCTGAGTATGTGCACAGCCTGTGTGAACCCAAAGAGCTATTTTTATGCTAGTTTCCAAATGAACCTATTTTGTGAGTCTGAGGCCCTTTATACTATATATACTATACTATATTATACTATACTGAGAGAGGAGATACTTATTAAGCATCAAATAGCTTTCACATTCAGATTCATATATTCACTTACTTGAGTTTAGTTGAATAAGCTAAATTACGGTGATGGGGTACAGTATTTGGGCCACAGTGGAAACATTCTGGCAGTGGACTGTGAAAGTGACCTGGCATGAAGCACGTGGATATGCATAATAACTCATTCTCTCCATTTGCTAAAATATTTAAGAAAATTATTTTGAAGCCCATGCCTGGTCATGGAGTATCTGTGGGTTTGAAGACAGACTGCATCTGCCATGGTGTTCTCAAATCGTGCATTGGCCACAGCACACCGCCATTCTTTCTCAAAAACAAATGTATGGCACACTTTAGGAAATGTAGATGGAGCAGAGAACTCCTTTTAAAGGAAAATGGAAGCATGAAACACTTAAACTACGACTTCTGCAAGGCATTATTGTGGCCTTTCAAAGTGTTTGGGAATGTCTTTTTATATCAAGTTATTTATTTTTCAGCAGGTTCCACAGACTTTAGTCTTTACTACAGCTAATGTCCATCTTTCCCAGGAAGAACTGGCTGACATCAGAAAAAAAATGAAAATCTTTATTTGTATCATAAAGGGGATTGTTTAAAATGTATTTCTTGCTCTTTGTGCCACTCCTCTTAGTTTCATCTCTTCTGCCCTTTTTGTTATACTTGTCTTTTTCACTTCTGTCTTCTCTAATTTGTTGTAATTCCTAGTCTCTCAGAGTTCCTTTTCACTGAATCATAGAAAAATAGGACTGGAAAGGACCTAAAGAGGTCGTGCTGTCCATCCCCTCCCCCTAGGCAGGATCAACTGTCCCTGTATCATTCTTGACAGATGTTTGTCTAACCTGTTCTTAAAAACCTTCAGTGATGGAGGTTCCCTGACATCCCTAGGCAACCTAGGCCACTCTCCTTAGCACTAGAAAAGTCTTCCTACCGCCTGGCTCTAGCCTCCCTTACTGCAATTTAAACCCATTACTTTCTTCTCCCTTCCATTAGGGTCATATTTTACTCTTGCTGTTTGTCTAGACTCTCTGTAAAACCCGTAGCAGTTCTGTTACGATACAGGGCAATATTCTCTGAAAAGTTTGTACTTTATTTCTGCTTAGTTTCTTTCTCTTTCCTTAGTTTATACAAAATACCTTGCTACTCTATCACTATCATGTAATTTTCTGGATGCAGGGAACGACATCCCTGATCTCATAAGACCTTAATACAGGACTCCAGTCAACCATCCCAGGTGTAGGAATATGCTACAAACATAATTTAAGAACAAAATTTAGTCTTCGCCTCTGCAATTATCAATCCACACTACCTTCAATGTTGACAGCAGCATGTAAAACTGATGTAAAAGAAGTAAGAATCGGGCCTTTTGCATTTTTCAGTTTATTATAAAGTATTGTGCTGCACTTTATGCTTCTCATATTCATCTTATTCCTCTAGCTGTAGTGTGCATACATATATTCCTGCCAGATACTGATCAGTGTTGCATACAGTCATCATTCTCGGCGTGTCTACTATATCCACCTACACAGAATGGCACTTACAGCAACTGCTTCTGTAATTTCTGTGCCTCCTTCTGTCTTTGGATGGAAAATGCACAACAGTCATAAATATAATTCATATCATATGTACATGTCTAAAATTGGGAAAAGTCAGCTATTGCAAGTTTGAATTGATTCTGTCATCTAGAATCTAATTCATAATCTAATCGTCGCCTCTCCTTAAGGCTATTTCTGGAGTGGAAATTATAGTGGATGAAAAGAGAGAGAGTATTTTAATGCAATTTCATGACATAGATAACTACCATTGTTCTTTAAGCAGGACATTTACAGCTTAACTGTCACATCTGTAAAACAAGAGGTGTGCTGAAAATTATGTAGGGAGTTAAAGATGGAATCCTCCCTCAGTCCCTGGCCAGGCCTTAAGGTGACTCTTCAGCCTCTCCAACCCCATTGATGCCTTTTCCTTCACAAGCAGTGAGTTAGAAACCAACAATCTGTAAAGAGCCCTTTTATATTGCTGTTACACCTAAGATTACTCTGCATCCAGACTTCACTAGCTATACCCCTTTTTGCCCAGCCACATTTTGAGAACTTCTTACATTTGTCCAAAGATTTCTGGATGTCTGACAAGAAAACTGCCAAGCTTTTGGGTATCCCAGTTATTTCAAAACTATGTTTGCAAATGTATTGGGCGATACATGTGCAGAGGATCAAATATTTCCTAAACTTAACCAGTATACCGTGCACGTGCTGTGCTGTGGCTGTGTGCACGCTTTGCATGCACAACTGGAGAATGCAGAATGCCCTCTCATTGTGGTGCTTCCTGGAAGCTTCAAATTTGTTGTGTGCACACTCAACATTTGAACTCTTCAGGGACTGTATGTGTAGCATGGCTGGGAAATGTTGGATTTGCCATCTGTGTCTTACATGGTCATGTATTTCTCCCTGAGAAATACTGATGGCAAATAGCATAGAATCATAAAAAGTTAAGGCTGGAAGGTCAAGGTTCAAGAGGTTATCCAGTCTACTCTGCTGTTCTCAGGTGAAGTAGCTATTCCAGTATTTGTCTAACTTGCTCCTAAGCACTCTCATAGGAACTCCACAGGTTCCCCCAGCAATTTATGCCAGTGCCAAGTTAGTCAGCTTTTCCCAGCATCTAATTTGAATCGTCCAGGTTATTGCGCCTCATTCTCTCCACTGTAAAATGTAAGACAGACTCATTCTCTCCTCTTTTCTTTAGCTCTGCCTGTATTTGAGGCAGGCATCATATCCCTCTCAGTCTTCCCTTTAGATTAAACATGACCAGTTTATTCCAGATGTCCTCATAAGCCTCAGTTAACTCCCAGGCGTTCAGCCGCTCTAATTATTCTCCTCCAGCTGGTCCAGATTTTTTCTGAAGTGTGGCATCTGGCTGTGAACATGGTGCCTCCCTGCAGAGGTCTTTCCAGTGTGTACTAGAAGAGAAGATTCTTCATATGCACTGCAGACATCACTCCCACTTACACAGCTCGGTATGGGAGCTGCCTTTTCTTCAGTTTTGCAACACCCCAGCATTGCTGGCGGCATGTTCAAACTGACAGGATCATTTTGAATCCTAATTTTGTATTTCACCCTATCAGAAGTCCCTCCCAGCATGTCATAGGCATGTAAATTTAATTTTAATAAGTGTATTCTCTTCTCCATCATCCAGGTCATTAGGAATATATTAAGTAGTTCAGAATGAGGACAGACTTCTGTGAAGCACCATCCACTCACACTTCCATTTCCACAGATAGATATTTATCCTCTCAGTTTTGTTTTCTAACTACTTTTGCATTCATTCTGCATCTATTTCATCTAAACTGTGTTTCCCTAGGTTATAAAGAATGTCACATGAGGGAGTGTCAAGAGACTTGTAAAGTCAAACCACCTACTGCTTTTTCCCTGTCCGCAAGGCCAATTACCCTGTCTTAGAGGGAGATCAGATTGGTTTGACACAGTTTGTTCCTAACAATCCATGTTGTCTGTTGCTACCTTGTTTTCTTGCGGGTGCTTATAAATTGTTTGATTATTTTCTTCAGTACTTTTCCACGGGTTGAAGGTTAGTTGACTAGGCTATAATTTTGCAGATCTTTCTTTTTAAAGATAGCTACTGCATTTCCTCCTCCATCCTGACAGATAAGCACTAACATCTTTAAGCCTGTTCCAGATAGTGTGAAAGGATCTAACTCATCTAAATACAATACTTTTCTTCCCTTGCCTAGGCTGAACTCTTTATTTTTGCTAGAGATTCCCTCAGACAACAGACCCAGAGCCCAAACACCTGCCTGTTTCTAAAAGCTTGCAGTCTGGAGTGACATGGGCATAATGGATGGGCAGTCCATTTCTGCAGCGTTCAGAGGAGGCCAGCCCTCCTAGTGGACTGCTTCCCTAGGAGGAGATATTTTAAAAGTAGACGTTCTGGGTTGGGAGCTCTCTATAGATAAAATCCAGCCTTTAGTGAAGTTTTTTTAAAGATGCCCAGTGCTTCCATGAGTCTGAAATCTGGAAGCCTTTCAATCAGCTTCTCCACTATTATCCCTTTGATACAGTGCCAGTTTTCTTTTTTAAAATGTGCTTGATCCAAAAAAACTCCTCAAGATAGTAAAATGTTTTTGTTTATTGATCCTTACGGAAGTCAGAATAGGCCAAAACTGGTCAGATAAATAATTTTCATTATTATTAAAGGGTAGCTTAAAGTTTCTTGCTTCCTTTCGTACTATATCGTTCTGTATGGGAGGTAGAAAAAGGAGTTGTATTTTTTTTCCACTCTTAAACAGATCCATAACAGGAATAATGTCATTAAAATTGTTCATGTGTATTCCACAGAAAAGTGTCATCTCGAATGTGATCAGATACATTTATCTACTATGCCATACAATCTGTTGTCTACTTAGCATCACTCATTTCTATGTGTTCTGGGAGCGTATTATATATAATTTGAGTATTACTAATGAATTCAGCTCCTTTTCTGAAGTCATTTGTTCAGTTAAATATCAAAGAGAAAAACTCATATTCCTTAGAATTCAAGAAATAGATTTAAATTACTGACTTCAAGCAAGGCCAAATAGGCCTTTATCTTTCCCCCTTTCTGAGAATGCAGATAACAGCTATCACTTAAAAGTTAAGCCTTTTAATACATTTTTGCAGTCTTTTTTGATCAATATCAAGAATGAACATAAAATAAAGGTATAATAAGTAGCAGTCACCTGATTGCATCAGGTCCATATCTCTGTATTATTAGGCTCTGAAAGGTCTGTACTGGACTACTAGAAGCCAATTCAAAACTGTAAGGTCTATTGTGTACCTTTATTCTGCAGAGAGAATGCCCTTTGAATTTGCTGGGAGTTTTATGTAAAAATCAGTTACCAGACCATGTTCCTAGTTTTCAGTCCCACGTGAAAGCTTATCGTAGGCAGAAGGGATTAATGGTTCTTTCCTTTCTCCTAGTGACAACCAAAGACTACACTGTTGTAAAATTTGTAAAAAAAAAAAAATTGTAAAGCCAAATTCACATATCACAGTGTATCATTTGCATTTACCATACTCGCTAGACTTTTTAGGTACATCTTAGTTGACACAGTCCTGATGTGAATGGGGCTCAGAAGTTTCACTGTGTTCTCAGCAAGGACAATTTATCCATTGAGAAATAAGGTTTCAACATTTTGGTTTGTTTGCTAGATCTAATGTCATAAAACAAATTATTCCTTTCTGTAGGAGAGGGACTTTCCCCCAGTATAATCTTCCCCATTCCTACCCTTCTTGTCCCTGGTCCTGCAGTATGAAAGGACCTCTCTGAAACAATGCTAATTTATATAAGAATCCATGTAGGGAATAAAAGTTTGACTTCATGAGTCAGAAAACAGGTAAGGATATGTATTTATTGAATCAGAATTCTGCTGGGAGTGTCATAGGTCTCATCACCCATTTCCAACAAGTATTTAGCTTCTAGTTAGATTAAGTATCTGATTAAACTGAGAAAAAAAGGAAAGTCGGAATTCAAAGCAGCTCAGATTGCTCCTGCTGTAACACTGTCACCTGAACTAAGTCCGT
Organism: Charadrius vociferus; assembly: GCF_000708025.1. NCBI lineage: Eukaryota > Metazoa > Chordata > Aves > Charadriiformes > Charadriidae > Charadrius > Charadrius vociferus. Next base: position 610,969 of record NW_009647575.1, read on the forward strand.
GGTATTTAATGCTCCTATGGGATTTGTTCCCCAGATGTAGATGGGTGAGATGGTGCATTGAAAGTTTCCTATTACTGCTTCATTTTCTAAATACCTATTTTTACATTTTAACATATAGCTCCATCAGCCCTCCCAGACGCAAGTGGGACAAGCAGCCTCACAACCCAATCTCCTGCATTTGGCTCACAGTCAAGCATCTATGTCTCAAAGCCCAGTGCGTCAGGCTTCCTCTTCTTCCTCCTCATCCTCCTCCTCTTCAGCTTTGAGTGTTGGCCAGTTAGTCAGCAGTAAGTATTGCTCCCTGGCTCTCCTTAATTCTCCCCTCTGTTTGTCCTCCTCACTGCTGAATTTCCTGATCTGCTTTCCCTCCTTTTTTTTCCATGTAGTAGATTGTATATTGCTAAGGAAGTGGCTCTTACCAGTAAGACCTGCTAAGTGCTGTCATGGATGGGGCTTGAGGTAAACGTGCCTTGAGAAATTGTAATTAATGCCAAGAATGGCCATAAAAATGGTAGCAGCCATTAATTGACTTATGAGGGCAATTCGTTTAACTAAAATGTACTTTATGTTCTTTGGAAAGGAGAAGTTTTTAAATCAGTCAATATAATGAATTATATTGCTCAAACTTTGGTCAGCAGACAGATCCTCCCACTTCTGGTTAGCCTGCTTGTTCGTTAGTATTTGTTTGCTTAGTGTAGCAAACCATTTTACAAACCCAAATCTAGAGCGAGAGACCTTTCTTGCCAGGAAAAGCTCGCACACTTTAAACAAGAAAGAATTGTAACATGTGGGAGAGGAGAGAGAAGCATGCTGCAGTGAAATAAGTGAGTTTCAGTGTTAGGATTGTAACAGCTGACCTCCTGAACAACCCTTCTTCCAGATCACACAGTTCAGAGTCTTCACGATTACCTTATCAGCATTAACTTTGGTCTTTACATAGCAAAACCAACAGGTTAAAAAGTATACATAAGAAGCATTAACAGTTTTTACACATCTGCAAAATTCTGAGTGTATTGGATGACCTTGTTCAAAGATACTCCATGTGCATATTTCAAGTAAACAAACACTGTAGCTCACACCACATTGGTAATGTAAAATACATGACTGATAGAAGCTTATGAAAGACTTGGAGAAGCTGTTGTGTGAAGATGTGGAAAAAATCTTGGTTAGATTATTTTGGAGATTGTTTACATGGGGAAATTACTAGCAGAGCTCTAGTGGTAAAATTATGCTGGTATAACTCCCAGTGTGAATACTTTTATTCTGGAATAAAAATATCCATGTTGGTAGCTGTTAAGTACACAAAATATATAGATATAATTGCAGTGATATAAATATACTGCTATTGCTCTGTCAGTAAATTTTCTCATGTAGATAAGCCTGTAGGAAGACGACAAATAAGAGACTTCATGTTAAAAATACATAAAGCTACCCCTTGTCTATGTGGGAAAATTGACTAAAATAGCGAGTGCAGAGTAAGTTACTTTTCAATGGTTAGTCCTGAATCGCCTCCCCTGTGGACATTCTTATTAAAAAATTATTCTAGAATAACTATTGAGGAGGACTCTACCCCATAATAGTTACTCCAGTTAATTTCCCCATGTGGATAAGTGCACTACACAATAAAAGCAACATGGAAGAAGTCCTTTAAAGTTTACAGGATAAATCCATCAAAAGTTAGGTGATGCTAGAAAAATAGTTGCTTGTTCAACTGCATGCAGTTCCTCTTAGAACATGTCTTTTATGATAACGATATACGTTGTGATTAAAATCACACAACCGTGATTTTTTTTCTCATCCTTCTTTCAGTGCATTCCCAATGGTATGGGGAGTGCAACAGAATTACTAATGCAACAGGCGGGCTGTTGTGCCAGGGTTTGTTCCCTACCAGATTCACTAAACTGGTCCTCAGTTTGCATAACATGTGAGGTAGGGAGCTGTAGAAGGGTGAAGGGTGGTCTTGCTTCAGGCAGCAGAGGGCTGAGGAGCTGAAGCTTTCTGTCTGCCACTTAATTCCAGTGCAATGGCAGGCAAGTCACTTAAAGCAGGTTTTTCACAAGTGTTCCCTCAATATCCAGCTTGAGACTCTGGACTTTAATTTACGGAAAAACCTGGTACTCACAATTTTAAGTGCACTTTCATTGTGGAACTGTGTAAAGAATCATTTAAAGACACAGTCTAAAAAAATCTTCTCCTACTTGACCTACACTGGGTACCCAAAAAATGCTTTTTCCCCTAATATCTGTCTACTTCTCTGTGAATGAGAAGGGGAAGACCCTCATCTTGTACGTAGAAACACAAGAAAATAAATTAAGATTTTAAAAAAACAGAAAAGCTCAAGAGGAAATTAATAACTATGTCTTTGGTGAAGAGCTTTAATTGAGGTTTGAGGCCACACACTGAACAAGTAAAAAGGCAATACATCCATCAGTTCTTCTGTAATGAAGCACAGTTTGTCCTGTGTACTGAATGAGGGAGGGGTCTGGGAAAAAACAACTGGTAATTCTGGGCTCAAAGACTATGCTACACTGTGTTGTGGGCTACTGTAACTCCAGCATTTTGTAGCTTCTGAGTGTTTATTTGTGCAACTGTACGGATGTTCTTTTAGCTTTATTTTTTGCTTGGATAAATTTCAAGGTTGTTACAAAAGCAGAACAGTAATGTCAGTCAGTCATATGGTGAGGTAATGCTTATATTCATGGTTGGAAATATGAGATCTTCTGTCAGTTGAGTGGATGGAGAGGCTGATCGGTTGTGTTATCGTCTTGTTGGTCCTGCTTTCAAAGGAATAAGACACATGCTGTGCTCATGCATTTGGCTGAGAGCAGAGGAGCATGAGCCACAGGAATACCAGTTTGGGGAAGAGGGGGAGATACACTAATGAACATAGACTTTCTACTTGTTCCTTTCAGGCTTGACTCCTTCCGCCACTTGTCCTGTTCCAGTCCCATTATTTCCTCAGGCCGTTCTCCACACAATCTGCACTCCTTTTGCCTTCATACTTTTTTCCTCTTGCCTACTCCCTGCAGTCCTTTCTCTGCAGTCCATCATTCCTCAACTCCTCTTCCCATTTCAGTTCCCCTCCAGTTAATCTCTGTCCTCAGACCATATCTGTGTCCCTTTTACCAGCCTTTTTATTAGGTAGTTTCTGTCCTCCTCACTAGTGCCACCTCTTTTTCCCTGTTTTCTTTCCTCTACCACAGTGATTACTACTCTCTGCATAGTCAGACCCTCTCTCCCTCCACTCCCAACTCAACTCCTAGCTCCTTAATAGTCTTCAGGTGTTTTTTCCCTTCTGTCACTTCTTTTTCTTCAGACAAGGTTAATTTTCACCTCACCTGCATCCACATCATATAGACGCCACTCCCACCCTCCCTGGAAGCCATCAGAGGAGTGTGGAAAATGATCACCAAGAAGAGAGGCTGGTCAGCCTCTCTGTCCTTACTGCCTTCCTGGCCCAAAGCAAACCAGAGCCACAACCATAGGAGAGGTTCTTCTCCGTCTGCTTCAGTCTTAGGCTCAAGTATCCTCAGTACAGAGAAAAATGTTAAAGAAAACTCCACACAGAGAACTTGCAAGTCTGTACTGAGTAGATATGCAGCTTTGGAAGCTCACATGCTTGGACTTGTTTGAGACATATTTTTACTTGGAATGGCAAGAAGCCCATTACTGACATAACCACTATGTCCCTGACGCCTCAAGGCCATGCTTCAAGTTTTAGGGAAACTGAAGCTTCTTAAAGAAAAGAGATTATTACAATTCTTTCATCCTGGGCAGAGCAACGTGTTTTCTTAGCCTCATTCTCAGAAGTGGTTGACCTGAAATTTGTCTTATGATATCAAATGCCGGTCAAACTTAGCCATAGTCAATACCCTACCTGTGACAATGAATGGCACAGAGAAGATAGTTGGAGTGCTTCTCTCTTGCTCAAAACAGAAGAAAACTCAATTAAATCAACAAGTGGGAATCTCAGAGTAAAGAAAATACTTTTCATACGATCAGACTGAGGAAGCTGTTGTCCTGGGGACCCAGATCTTAAAAGAGAGGGTATTTATAGGAATCTCCTATTTAAAAAGCATGAGGATAATTACACATGAATAAAAAGTTCTTGACTTGTTCTGAATTTATGTTTCAGGCTTCATCCAGTCCCTAGCTATTCAAGACCAACAGACCGAGTAGTGTGAGGGGCAGATCAACTAATTTCTGCCATTTACGTAGCATTATCACACAGTGAGAAGTAACACAGTGATCTCGATGATCCTTGATGGCTGTCCAGCATATTCTTGAGAGCATCTAGCCAACCACAAACTGGAGCTAACACTGCTTGAGCTGGCATGTAAGTGACAATGTTCCAGGGCACAGGAAAGCTACCTGCTGGTTTCTAGTAATGTAGAAAGAGCCTACAAGAAGGAAGAAAATGTGGTCCGTTCAGTAGAGAAAGATCAAAACACTTGTGTAATGAAACATAAAAAGGCAGACAGGATCCTTTCATTGTCCTTGATAATACCACCCTTTTAGACAAACAATCTTAATTGATCTTCATGAATTCAAAAATTGTTTCGTATGACTACAAACCCATTTGCATACAAGCCTGCACACAGGGAAATAGGTAGACAGAAAGTCAACCTTGGTTTGCTCCTTTGCAGAATCCATTCAGTTTCTTGATGCAGGTTCCGAAAGGGCAGGAGCACTGCTTTTTCAAGCCTACGGCCCATAATTGAGCAAAGCCTTCCTAGTGTCCCTGGTCCCACACTGGCTAGCAGAGCTTTCTATAATAGGCCTACAATTGAAATCTAGTGTCTGCCAAAGTCCATTCAAAGTCTTTTAGTGGGATTAAGCCTGCAATGGGTGGGTGGTCCTGAAAGAAATCCATAGGCATGAGGGCAGCAAGAAAAAACTTATGGCCTCCTGAACATCTCTTTGATTGCTTTACCCCTCCTGAGGTAAGAATATTGTTGTTTCCTTTTCCTCAATTGTTCCAAAGCTGCAGTCCAGTCCTCTAGCAGAGGCACTAGAGTCAAGTACCTTGGTAGAGATTTGCACTATTCCAGAAATTGTTGCCAAATATAGTAAAGTTCATGTAAAACTAGGCATATTCAGCTACCTTATTCTCTTAATCAAATTGCTTAGAGCAACATAACCTCAGTAAATAAATTGTAATTTGGGGTAAGGTTCTGCATGCTTACTATAAACAGAGTAACTCTCTTTACAGGAGGCCGCCTCACATCAGTGAAATTACTAAAGTACTAGGAGAAAGGAGTCAGAAACGGGCTTTAATAACTTTAATGTTCCTTGTTCTCATTCCTTTTACTTTTCATTCTAGTCATATTTTCTTTATGATTTTACATTTTTCCTTTAGTGTGTTTCCTAATTTAAAAAAAAAAAAAAGGTGCATTTCCTTCCTTTTTTTTTAATTTCCCTTTATTTTTTTATTTCCTGTCCTTTTTTTCGCCATGGGTTATTGTGTTCTTTATAGCTTCTCCCTTTTATCTCATCCTTGCCGCTTCATCCCTCACCAGCAACAAGTGCTAGTTCTTCTAAAGACAAAAAATTATGGTTGTTTCCAAAGAAAGGACATTTTTAAAGAAGCTCTGCCAAAGCAACAACTGCAAGATTCCTCTCTACGCTTTCTGTCCCTTCTGTATGATTTCTTCATATTGTCTCATCCTATCTCTGTTCTTTTTTCTCTTCTTGTTGTCTCTTCATTCAATTCTACATCATTATTCCTCCCGTTTTCCATTTCATTTTCCTCTTCTCAGATGCATCCCTCTTCTCATTTCTTTAACTTTTCCACCATATGTTCTCTTTGTGGAAATCACTGGTTTCCCCTCATGCTCTTGAGACTCGTGTCTCCATGAAGTTCCTTTCTTCCTTCCAAATTCATTTTACTGTCACCTTTTACTATAAAATTAAAATGCCTCCCACAAACAAATTATTCCTCTTTCTTTGTTTCCCGTGAGCACCAGTCCATTTTCTATTATCAATGTTTTGCCCTGCCTCTCTTACCTAATTTACTTTCCATTGGATTTCCTCTGCTGGCTATTTCTCCTCCTATCTGACTGGGGAAATCATACCCTGTAATCCCTCCCATGGTAGAACTCTGCACAACAGAAATTTGCTTTCTCCTTCAGGGTGCAG
>NW_009647575.1:617157-617924 GCF_000708025.1 Charadrius vociferus
CTCACCGACAAATTCATGCAGGATTTTCAGAAGAATTCAAAAGTGGAATAGTATTCCCTTCAGTAGGAAAACGGGGGGATTCAATGGAGGACGGCCTATGGATTTTATTTCTTCCACTCCGCTCACCCACCTTCACCATCCACCAGGACATGCGGGGAAACTTTAGCTGGCTTCCTTTTTGTTAGGGGATATATACACATATCCCCCAAAATGGTCCCAGCCAACTCTCGCCTTTCTCTAGCACTGAGTGCTAGACACAATGATAGACACAACAGCTATTGTTTTATCAAGCCATAATGTACATTGGGAATCTTTAAATACTGTTACTGTAGATCCCAACCACTCAATGAGATTGGTATTCTTTTTTTTTTTCCTGTTGGCACTGTGCTGCTTTGTCTAGGATATCCACTTAATTTAAAAAGCACTGGTTTATTTACAGTCTTCAGTAAGCTACTCTTCCTAAAATGTGACGTGCACTATATGCTTAAACCTTCTGAGAGCTCAGAACTTATTAAAACAAAGTCCATTATCTATTAATATATATTTACGTATGTGTATGTATTAGTCCAGAGATTATGTATTTATGGCATTTGAATAGCAATAGAGTAAAACAGACCAGTGCTGTTACACGATGATGTCAATAGAGTAGTCTTCATAATACTATTTGAGTTTTATGGAGCTGATAGAAATCAAGACACTGCCTCTACAGGTTTCAAAGGGCTTTGAATCACACCTGAAGTAGAAGTGGTTCTGATTTGATACAAATG
>NW_009647575.1:617947-622947 GCF_000708025.1 Charadrius vociferus
TCACTCTCTGTTAGTACTTTCCTCCTCCCAAAGACACTATTTAAGAACGAAGCCACTTTCTCAACAGGTACTCTGCCATATATTACAATCTACTCCCATATTCCTGATGTGCATCTCAGGTTTTTTTCTCATCTCAAGGAGAGTTCAGCCTAATTGTTCCCCCGTCCAAGCCCTCCAAGCAGGAAAGGACTTTCCATGGTATTCACTGTTGCAATAGTGCCATACCAGAAAGTTCCAGCAGAACTTGACAGAATTTCTTTATAATCATGTGCAAGCAAATAACCCCTTAGCTTTCTTACCTCCCTTTTTATTCCTAACAGGAGTTGGGGAGGTTTACAGGTGCCAGTTGCCATAGCATTTGCTACTTTGAAAGTTCTCTGGGAACACCTGAATTGTCCTTTGTCACATCCCTAATAGCCTTAGTCAGAGGCCTTAAAGTGAAGGAAGGAAAGAGGTGAGGAAGGTCACCATCTTAGTGCACTTTACTCAAGGGAATCTTTGAGGCCATTATCATTTATGATATTTTGTACATTTATCAGTTGCTCTTCAGAGACCCAAAGGGCAGATAAGCATCCAGCTCCATTCTGTGTCTCTGAAAATCAGAACTGGTATGCTAGATAGACTGTGTACGCGGTAAGTAGGAAAATTTCACACCTCTAAAGGCAATTACTTTACAAACCTGAGTGGCCCCTGTCATAGCACCGACTACTTAAAACCAAATAATACGTGCCCTAGCTCTGTATCGAATGAGTGCGTGCATGTGTGCACAGGTGAGATCAAGCACAGCACTGACAACAGGAGGGACAATTCTGAGTGTGAAGCATTGTCAAAATTAGGGTCGGCCTGTGTGCCTGTTTACCTGTATGCATAGTTCATGTGGTCCCTGGTTGCATACACGAGTATTTTTAAAACACTATTGCTATGTGTGCTTCCTACACTCAGGTTGTGAATCGATATAGGTTAAATTTATATAGCAGAAAAAACCTCTTCCCTCTGTCTATTATTGGACTAAAAGATTTTTTTATAGGACATTTCCATCATAAGGGAATTTTACATCAGGTTTATAAACCCCTGAAAATAAAAGCTTTGTTACTCTAATGCTGACAAGCCGTTAGCTATAGCAGTACTAGCAGGAGCCACTCTCATATAGGGTTCAGAATAGTAATGTAGTCTAGTACCGTCCTTGGACAACTGCTTGCATTTACAGAAATTGATGGGTTATTGTGCTGCAAACTTTTCACCTAAGAAGTGTGAGGGATGAGGTGAAGAACAATAGAGATGTCTCGCTGAGAGAATGGCTTCACTACACGCAGGATTGCACAACACTTTGAAATCTTCCACCATCTTAGTCCCATGCTGTCTCCGACTTGGCAAACGCTTTCATTTAGCCAGGGATCAGTAGCTTGGGGGGGGGAAAAAGTTCCGTTCTCCAGCTGTTGTGTCATTTCCCTTGATAAGTCCTAAATTGACCGAGTTATTCAGCACCAAAGGAGCCTTCCTGTGGTAGACATGCTTTATTATGTGCCCTTTCAGGGACAAAGGCTTCTGTGTCAGTAAACTGCTATGGAGAGGAAGGACAGATTTATTCTCACAGCATCATAAGCATTATCTTCTGAGGGGCTAATGTAAAAGTAAAAAATTGTGCAGCATTACCATCCAAAACCTAATGGCTGATGTTGCTGCTTCTTGATTATCAACCTGATGGGAGGCAGAATGAAAAGCTTGAAAGGCTGCTTCTCAGAAGGGCATATTTGAAAAGATTATTTTTAAATTAAGGAGTTTTTAAAGGCAGCATTTTGTTTGGGCTTCTTCATTTGCTGGCTTATTTTGGATGTTTGGCTGGTGGTTTGGGTTGGGTGTTGTGCAAAAGGGAAGGAAGGTTTGTGAATGTCCTTATTTGGCATTAATTTTGGATAAAGCAGAAAGTCTTGATTTCAAATTAAAAACCCAAGCAGTTCATGCATATATTTAGCCCTCCCCATGGACTGCAAATCAATATGTTCACACCAGCCTTCCTTCTGTATGTGATAAGAAGGGGAAATGGGGAACGTGACTTGTCAACCTGGGGGTCATTTTGCAAGGCACAAGTGACAGTGAGGAGCCCTGGCACCGCCTCACTCAGAGGCGAGTTGGCCATTTTCAGGAGTTCAGCAACAAAGTCTGTCTTTGAAAATCTTTCACCAGCCCCTGGAAACACTGCAGCCTAGTTAGCGTTTTAGCAATCTGAACATGCTTTGTAACACACCTGACAAGGCAAGCCTCTTTCTTTTTGGAGAAGAGAAAGGGGTAAATATTTTTAAAAACAAACATGGACGCGTTGACAATGAAAGCTGGTGTAAGCCTAGCCCGCTGGTATGTGACGTGAAGAACTGACATGATTAAAAAATATTTCAACAGATCCTCAAACAGCCACTGGAGAGGTGGATGGGGTGAATCTGGAAGAAATCCGAGAATTTGCCAAAGCATTTAAAATCCGGCGCCTGTCCCTTGGCCTGACACAGACTCAAGTTGGCCAAGCCCTAAGCGCCACCGAAGGCCCAGCCTATAGCCAGTCTGCCATCTGCAGGTAACAAGTTATATCATAAACTCTCTTCTCCTCTCTTTGTTCTTAATAATTATTCAGCTTATTGCAAGGAGCATGCTTGTGTTTGAGTCTCATGTCTTTAGAATGTATTATTTAATCTGGGACTTAAATTAGATAATAAAGTTGGTATCTAGCAGCTAAAACGTTCTTATTGTGTACCCCTAAAGTAACTTTAGTCTTTTTTTTTCCCTGCTCCTTTTTAAAACAAGTGAGAAACAATGTGCCTGGCATTGAGACTTAATTCAGTAGACGAGCTGGAGACCCTGCTGATGCTGGATAAGCACCAGCTGACCCTCTTCATACTGTGCCATTTTCTACAGATAGGGTTACTGAACAAATATTTCATGGCTGCATCCCTGCTAAGTTAAAACCTGTATTACTGTGGTTAGCACTTCACATATAGGATGTTAATGATGATTTACCTAGGCAACACAGAAGGGGAAAAATGATCCTTCCTGCTATCTTGCAAACCAGCAGCTATTCATCTTTTATCACCCAAATATTTACTAAAAAAAAACCCAAACAGACAAGCCGCATATGCAAAGCAGAAGTAGAAATCTGCCCTAATCATAAGAAATGATAATACAGTCTTGATAGAGTTAAAGTAGTTAGAAGCAAACACCGTATATGCATGTATGTGTGTTACAGTAATCCCATGTTTATGCATGAGGTAACAAACACACTTAGGTAACAGCTTTTTCCTCTTGGGCAATGCCTTATAGTCCTTCTCCATCAGTAAAAGCCAAGAAACCAACTCTAAGCTCATTTAAGTGGATTTTGTTCTTGGTGATCCATGAAATGCTCTGTCTTTTTATCTGCTCTTTATACTTTTAATGTATTCCCCATAGAACGGAAGTGTACTTTTCCTGCAGTTTAAGACTAAGGTTATAAATAACATCAGTATGGGGTAGTGAGCTTGCAGCTCACATTTTGCTCAATGATTTTCCATAAAACCCATTGATTGTTGTTAAATACAAAAAGCTCCATAGGATCCTCTCACTTCTATGGTCTCCCCTACTGTTTTTTCTTATAAGATACCTCCCTGTAGAAAATAACCTTTATTCAGTCTATACAAGGATACTACTGCTGGGAAATTTGTTTCAAGACTTGTATATCGTTATACCAAACAACATGTACTGCAGTATCAACACTAACAAGCAATGCCAATGATTCGAATGCTATTGCTCCCTGTTGCTAAGGATTAATTCTATTTTTTTTCTTCCCTGTGGTCAATTGGTAAGGAATGCCTAAAACGGGTGGAGTTTTTAGCAATTGCCAATTCGTTGTAGCCTTAATTTTCTGTTTAACATACTATATTTTAAAGTGATAAATTGCAGCTTCCTTTGCTTTTGTCTAGTTTGCTGTCTTCTCATTTCCTCCATCTACCTCACACCTGAGAAAACCACTGGGGATTGTTTGAATTTTACGAAGAGAAAGGGTTCCCCACTAACCGATTATCATGAAAACTCCAATAAAGATAAAGTTGGAGCACACATATGGCTAACAAAAACCCGTAATGTGGAGACCTTTTACAGAGGACTCCTTAGAGGGAGCAAATTGCTCAGAACATGAGGACTGGGTGCAGAAGCTGGTCTCAAATACTTGCAAGGTTATAGGGTTTTTTCTTTCCTTTGACCCCCTCAGATGGATATCACTTTGGGGTGTAATAACCTATGCTATGACTGTACATTTCTTGTTAAGCACCAAGACAAGCTACTTCAGTGGCAGTATGCTGTTCCTCGGAAATAGTAGGTTTAACTTTTCTTTTAACGGTAACAAAGGAGTTTCAGTAAGAACTCCAGGGTAATGGAAAGAGCAGTAAGGTAAGCAAGTTGAACGACCAGCTCTGAGACAGAAGTTGAGTCTTCTGGTGGCCTGTGCAGGTTGTATCAGCAATATACCACCTTGCTGATATGTTCTGCATGGAAATAACAGCTTTTTCTTAACTTGAGACAATGCGTTCTAAAACATACACTTCAGCCTGAAATATCACTGAACCACAAGGAAGGACACCTTGCAGTCAATACCACACTAGGATCCCAGGCACCAGTTACAAATTCTTTGGAGTGTTATTATCTGAAATTATTACTTGTCTTATTCTTTGTTTGTGAGAAATGCTTTGTTTCTTGCTGGAATATTTCTGCAGCCACCACGTGCTGAATAGAGACACTAAAAATTGCCAGCTCCAGTCACCCAGCTGCTTTGCACAAAGGCATTGATTCGGTTGGTCTCATCTCCAGAGCATGTCGTGATTAGCGGCAGCGGTGCTTCAGCACTGGGCGGGCTGGAGAGTGCAGCAGCGCCATGCAATAATTGTTGCCTTTCCACAACGTTAAATATCGCAATGCGGGAGGTGGACGTAGGTGAAGTGGGGTAATACGAATGGGTGGCATCAGAGAAGTTGAGTTAAGACTTT
>NW_009647575.1:625447-662563 GCF_000708025.1 Charadrius vociferus
GCATACTTGGTTCACTATTGCGTCTATACTATGGTTCTGTTTGAAGCAATTTCTCTCCAAAGTCTCCTAGCCAAAGAAATTTCTTGAGATTCTGACGAAGACAAACAGACAGGCCGAGAAGTGAGGAGGATGTTTTGATCATTACGTCGCTATGGACTGTTTCAATGACAGTGCTTTGTTCCTTCTGCCTGTTTTCTTATGTCATCACGATATTGATGCTTGCCCTGCTGACCTCTTCAGCAAGATGATGAGTTTCTGCAGGTGTTTGCTGTGACCACTGGCTAGACTAAGCAATCAGGATACAGGGAAACCCATTGAATATCCTTTGGGAATAGTAAGGTGGGACACCTGCAATATGTTTCAGGTGAATTGATTTTCCTTTAAAGACACCTTATCTCTGTGGCTTCCTTTTTGATTGGACAAGCATCTTCTAAAATACTGTGGTCATTAAACCTACGGGCATACCAAAGCTCAGAGGGAGCGAAAGGTATTGCAGGTTCACGATGGGGTATGGGCTGACCTGTGAAGGTCACCTGTGATTTTCATCGTCTGCCGATTTCTGCTCCAGTCTTTGGTGCTCAGCCCACTGTGAGGGCAGAAGCTGCATCTTGATCAGGACTTTCCAAAAGATAGCTTCGAGTATTTGGTTCAGCTCACTGTAGAGGTGGTAGAGTAAAATTCTGCTGGTATAACTCCTGATGGCATTCACTGACCTCGGGATGGTTGTACTAGATTTTTGCTGGTCTACCCATGACATTGAAGGAGGTTCCTGAAGTGCTGGAATCTTCAAATAATACTTCTCTTACAGAGTGTTCAAGAACTCCAGGCTATATCCAAAACTTAGTGAAAGAAAGGGACTTCCATTGATTTCACTGGGCTTTGAATCTGGCCCTCACTATTTTATTAATGGGATTTGCCTTGTAGAATGGAGTATTTGCTGCATGGCTGGTAGAGTTTTAAGGCTTCAGAGACCATCATCTGTGCCAGAAACTGCCTCTAAATGTGAGCACTCTCAAAGGTCAGGGCTGGAGAGCACTGAGGATCCAGTACTCTGGGCTGGGCTCACGTCCAGCAAATGCATTTTAGGCTTTAAGCTTCAGCAGGGTATGTTTAAGGATATTTTCAGTATTGCTTTTATGAGGAGGAGAGCGAGAATTGTTATTGACTCTTTTCCAACTGTTGATATATAAATATCTGCCAGGGGAAAAAACACCTCAGTAACCATGGGCAAATTGTGAGGGACAGAAAAGATGCTTTACCTAAGCTGAGCACGTGAAGTAGAGAGTCTCACAGCAACATCTGCCCCTCTGGGTTTTCTTCTTCCTTCTCTGTCCATAGATACCTATATCCACAGATATATCTGTGTTATCTATACCAAACAGCCCTAAATTTGTGGCCACAATTCAATTTACATAATGATCAGGAGACCACCCAGAAACCGGCAGGGAAGAACAGATCATATTTGGAAGCAGACAGTCCTGAAGTCCTACCCGTGTCTCCAGTATGCTGCTAATTGTCCAGTCATTAATGCTACATACACGATTACCTGTTCAGCCACCCTTGAGACCGTACACTGCTCCCACCCCACCGCAACCACCCCCCATCATCGACAGCCTGGGAACAAAACCATCAACCATTCTTTGCCTAAAAACTAAATCACCAGTTCTCCCAGGGACTGCTCTAAATTTTGTGAAGAAAAAATCCCCCAAGAAGAAAAGTTAACAAAACAGCGTATGAAAGATACTAAATGTTTAAAAATATGCTGGCAGCAGTTATATAAGCTCTTTTCTGTTCCAAAGTACATATCGGAAGGATATAACTAGGACAGTGAAAATGTAAAATAAATATAAATCGCCAGCTTGGAAGAAAAAATGATGTTCATCCCACAGTCTTAAAACCATTCATGTGCAGTGATTTTTTTTACAGTTTTCTAATTTTGTAAATTATTTATAAAGTGTTGTAATGCTTCTTATATTAATTTTTTTATAAACAAATTTTTGCTATGAGGCATAAATGGTGCCTGAACAGATTCTTAGGAAGATAAATTACATGTGAGTCATACATCTTTGGGGGGCCATAAATATTTTGTTTTATTTTGTTACTGGAAACATTTCTGGTTTCCATTTGTAAACAATTTTCATGTATTGATTACATTTGAATACCTTTTAATTTTGCATGTGACTAAAAGATAGATTGCTACCAGCAAGTGAAACAAAAGTCTCTTCAGTCATATGTGAAGGTTTAATGGTTTTCCAATTGATTGATCATTGAATTTTTTTAAATATATATATATTAAAAAAAATATTATTTGAATAATAAACCAAGGTTTCATGTACTGTTCTGATTTTGTCTTTTTATGTTTTTCACTAAAAAGCTATTTTGGACAGTTGAAGAAATCAAATGGATTCAAATGGTTCCAGTTTCTTTACGTTATTACCGCAAAAAAAAAAAAAAAACCAAAACAAAAAGAAAAAAAAAAGAAAAAAAAAGAAAAAAGAGAGAACAAGAAAGCAAAAAGGAGCTAGGAAGGAACAAGTAGAGGCGTATCAAAGAACTCAAGCTATAACCAAAAAGAAATATGTAAAATGCCTTTGCTCGTCTTCTCAATGCTGGACCAAAGCTCAATGTATGTAGGTATATGCACATTGTATAGATATGGCTAAATGTTGCTGACAATCTCGCAATACTAAACTGTTACTATTTAAAAAAAAAAAAAAAGAAATACAAAAATAAAACTGTTCATCAGTGTTTTACCTCAGCACTCTACTTGTACCCAGTTATTGACCAACATTCAAATAAGAAGATAAGAAAGGAAGTTGATTTCCATGTCAATGTTTGACTGTAAAATCTGTTTGGAAAACATTTTGTAATGAGCTTTTTGTCATGTGGTTTGCTTGTTTCCAACTTGAGATTATGTGGGGCACATTTGTTTATTTATTGTTAAAAAGTGATATTATTATTATTATTAATTATTATTATTACTATTATTATTATTTTTGTCCTATGTGCTATAATCTACAGAATGGTCACCAGGGTCACTTATGAAGCACTGCAAAGAGATCTGTTTTTCCATGCATGGAGCATGCAGCGGGAAAGATGGCAGTACAAAATGGACTGTATTGTGTTGTTAAAAAATACGAATAATTACAAAAGGAGTTGATGTGGTGGACTTGTGACCAAGAAACCAAACTGGATATTTAAAAGCTCCTTACTACTCTGACTTTGAAACCAAAGCTGATTTATCTGCACAGGTTGCTTAACATGAAAAAAATAAAAAATAAAAAAAACTGACAAAAACTGTACTTAATCTAGAGCAATATCTGTATGGTCAGTAAAGCTGCACTTTGTGTATTTCTTAACAGCTTCAGATCTGTCACTTTTAATTTGTACCATAAAAAATAAAGAATTGTTTGACATGAAAAATAAGCTCCTTTCATGTGTTTGTCTTAAATCTCATGCATTATTCACATGATCCGAGCTCGTGTAATTTCACATCAGTTCAATACAAAAATAGTTAAATGCTCAAAAGAGAGGAAGAAATAAAATCCGTTTGCACTGTGGAGCATCACTTTATCTGCAAAACTAAAAACGCTGTTTCTGTACCCGGAGTGGGCCTGTACATTGGTGATGTCTCATTTTCTCTACAGATACGCAAAGTAGAGGATCTGCCTCAGGAATATCGTGGAATCACTCAGGTGAGTGTGTGTTATCCCTCGGGCCAAGTGGAGCAAAGCACAGATGGACATGAAGGCCAGAAACGGCGAGTGTCCCGGTGCTTCCACAGCTCCCAGCACAAAGCCCCGGTAAGTGATGGGAGGGGAGAGTGGTAGCAAGCTTGGGTCAGCCTTTCAGATTATTTCCCTTGCCTTTTTGCAGAACTCATGAGGTTCATTCCTCATTCTTTCTGTGATTATGACATTAGGTAACAGAAATGCCTGTTTTTCAGGCCATTTGCATTGAGTCATAGTGAGTTCTGTCCAAATACACGATTCTGAAAAATCAACAGGTTTTGAGAAATGAATTAGTTGTATTACAAAGTTGTTTTGGAAAAAAATAGCATACAAAAATAGCTCTGACAATATTAGAACATTGTGTCTGAGACTTGGGAACAAAACTTTTGCAAAGCCTTTTTCCTTTGATTTTGTTAAATATCCTCTTATATTTCCAATACCACGTGTTAAATAATCAAAACCAAAACCAAAATATTTATTTGCGTAGAAAATACAGTGAGTACCTGGGATATTCATTTATCCTGAATTTTTCCAGATTGGATTTTCCATCTTTCATACATTTTTTTACTGCATTTTGTGGGATATGTAAGAAAGATAAAGGAAAAATGTAACTTTCTTGTAGACATGATGACCCAGGCACCATAAGGGGGGTAAAGATGACAGAGGTATAGCCTTTTGTTAGACCAGCCAGTATATGTGGAAAAAGTAGATAAGCTTTTAAGTGCCCAAATCCTCCTTTGGTCTGAAACAAAAGCAGCGGAATCCAAAGGCAAACAGAAGCTGAGAACAGAGAGGAAGAAGACACTGGGGTGCCACGATGATTTGAGGTTGTATCTTGGTACTACCTACACTGCGATTTCTTTGTATCATGGACTAAACCATCACGTGCCGGCTTCGTTTCACAAGTAGTGACTACAGGTTTCCACACACCACCTACACACAGGGGGTGCCGACACCGTTAACCCCCAGGAGGGGATGCCTTGAGACTGAGGAGCCTTTACCCACTGGTACCTGCTCTGCAGCATACCTCTTACACTATGGGTAAGGATAGCCTGGCGTACTACAGACCTATGGGGGTACCACAGTTACACCAGCTCCTGGAGGCATCGTGTCTCCACACCATGGTCTAACAGCCACACTTCAAACCCACCTAAGTCATCTACTTACACGATACAAGGATGCGGAGAATGACCCTTTGTGCTTTCGTATCAGCTACTAAAATCTGAACACGTATCTTGTCATTCGATAGCGATAAAGCAACAAGCAAACATTGGTTAGAGGCTTTTTCCACCTACCCTGTTTAAAAATGCAAAGCTTTCTTTTTGGATCATACTATAAGGATTTTAGCTGCCTCCTACTCACACGACCCTACCTAGCCATTACTTAAATAACCCGGATCTATTTTGTCACAAGAAATGGTCACTTTGCAAATTGAATCAATTATGTTCCCACTGATCACTGAAAGCCCAGAATAGATCCTTACCTTCAAACCACTGAAAGCTGACCGTAAGACTTCACACCACTTACTGACTGCTTAAAAATCAAATTTCTAGAGCTTGGCTATGACAGTACTTCAAAGGCCCTTAAGTGCAACGTTAAGGACAAAGAGCTTTAGAAGCACAATTCTTTCCATGGACTCTCTTTTGTACTTCTTGCAAAAAAAGAACATATTTGCAATATTCTTGAGAAACGACGAACTCAGTACCCTTCCCTTCCCTTGAGACAGGTGTGATGGAATGAAAGCTGGCACTAAGATAAGACAACTACACAGGGAAGACATGTTTTTATATGGCCTGTTCCCTTGTGCAGCTGCTTTACAACTGGTCACGGTCTAAATCTATATCTGGGAGCAAAACTCTAAGTATTAGCAGGGCTTTGGTAAGAAAGGACTCTCTTCTACTGACTTAAACTTCAATTAAAAAAGCACTCAGGAAGCAAAACAGACTTATCATGAGGGAAGGCTCTCTTGGGGTTTCTTTTTTAATCTGAGAATTCAGATTTTATATGAATCACTCCCATATGAGATCGTGATGTTCTTGAAAATAATTGAGAATTAAAGAGTTAGAAGGGCTTTTTTCTTTCTCTCTCCCTATGCTCTACAGACCTGAAGGTTTGGGGGTTTTTTTCCTCATTTACAGTCTTTTACTATTGCATTTTGCCACATTATGGACAACAGTGCTCAGGACTGAGCAGAGAGTCACCAGGTAGCTCACCAGCAGCAACCGTGTTTTTTTAATCCAGACCCCAATTGCCGTGATTTCTCCTGAAGTGCCAGCAGTAGCCTCGTCTAATTCACCAAAGCAGCTGCAGAGAGAGCATGTAGGCTCATGCAGTAATGAGTCTTTCATTTTATTGTGTTCATAAGGGCACTGAACTTGTATCATTCCGTGACCTCTGGCCTCATGTCAAAACACCAGTTTTGGCTCTCAGCCCAAGAGCTGTATGTGTGATCACATGCGCACTCAGTGTGGGTAGTTCTTGGTTCAAACACACACAAGCTCAAGGGGTAGCAAAAAATGGCTTTGGTTGTATTAAAACCGTGCTTGGGGCTACTCGAGTGGGATAGTCCTAAAAGGACACGAGAGATTCTGCTTTTGTGGAGCAGCAGCTTAAAATTGTGGCATGGTCTCCACCAGACCAACATTAACAAGCTTGTCAGGTCTGGGCTCACTTCTGTCTTTTTGGACACCACATACTGTTGGTGTTCAGCTTATGACCTCCTGGATACTGTTAACTGAAGTTAACAAAAATCCATGCCCCATCCAGTGTATCCATCAACACCATCAACAGGAAAATGTCCCACCTTGTATGTTTTCTCTCAGTGGTGGTCCCAGAATAGTCCCTCAAATGTCCCAGGACGCTGAAGGTCTTAGGACAGCGAGTAAGGTGGTGATACTGCACACATCTGAATTGAGCGGCAACCCTGGGGGAGCCAGGATTGCTCCCGCAGCCGTGGTCTCCCTGGCTGCAGTGTGTAACCTCTGCATGCCTGCCCCTTTTTTTTTTAAATTCATTGAAGGCATTGTGCTGACATTCAGTCATTCTTGCTGGTTTTTAATGCTATTAATTGTAAACATCTCTTGTCCTCGTGAACTGTCGATACCTTTTCTCTAAAACATATAAACTTGTCTTTTAACTATCAACTGAAATGAAAAGAAGACAAAGCTATGAAGATCCTTTAATTTAATTTCTCAAAGGTGGCACTCAGGTGGTTTTTAGTATCTTGCCTCTGTTCTTTTGACATTTTCAGTTCAATTATGTGTTCTTAAACAGAGAAGCATGAAACTATCCCCAGAATTACCTCTCAATTCATCCAGGTTAAGCTATCTGGAGAGACATGGTTATTTTGTGAATAGCAACAGCTATTTCTAGTTACTAGTTGTGGAAACTAAAGGGACTGCTCTTGCAAGTGCATAATGTAAACAACTTTATTTGCCCAAGTAGTGTTATTGATGTTTTGATGCTACCTTCATAGATACATTTAGTGACATGTGTAAGTCTTCACAGGATTGGACCTACCCTAGGCATTTGTGAATCGATACTCATATTTATCACTTTTTCTAGCTCATCCATCAGTAAATCTTGATATGTCCTTTATTATTTTTGAAACGCAAACAACTCAGAGGGGACTGTATCTCAACAAAAGGTATGGGCATATTCCTTCTAAAGTCAATACAGCTATTGTTTCTCACTCAGCAGACGGCTGCCAGAAACACTTGCTGCTGAAGGTAATCTGGGAGGGGGGAACATTGGGAGAAACAGGATAAATGCAAGAGCATAAGCCATTAAATATTTTTAAAATACTCTCTATTATTCCACTGCATTTAAGATCCTTCCTTCTGAAGGTGCCCTAACAAATTCACATACTCACCAGTAATAAGGAGAACTTAAAGCAGCACCATTTTGTGCCGGCAGTATACCTAATCCCAAGCATGTCCATCAGCAACCTGACTGTAAGATTTATTAGCTAATCTGGGGATCAAAACTCACCAGGTGGTCTACACATCCAGAGTAAGGAAGACAAAGAGCAGGGATCAAAAATCCATGCTGGCATATGCAGTTTACGGGTCTTCAAAGAAATTACTCAACAGGTGATAAGTAATAAAGACCACATCTAAGAAAGAAAAAGACAAAACTTGCTGTCATTTGTTAAAAAAAAAAAAAAGGCACAACTGACAGAATGAGTATCTTCCTAAAATGTGTTAGAACAGCCGTACTTGGTAATAAAAGCCTATCAATCGCTTGGTATCAGCTGAGCATACACTCACTGTACATCAAGCTTGTGAGGAGCCTGTATTATTTATAACATTCTTCTGCTGTGGTTAAAGGTGTGATATCAAAAGCAGGTCCTGTGGCCCCAGACATCAACTGAAGATGAGAATACAACAAGTTACATTTATGTCTGGAAATGGCTTGAATTTCACACTAAAATTGAAACCTGACCGTTGTAAACAAGTTATCATTTTTTAAAAGATTAACGTTGAGCCTAAGCCTATTTTACTGGAGTAATAGAAATAATTTTCCTAAAACGGATTTAAATCCTCTTTGATATGTAATCATTCCTGGTTTTTAGAGGGCAGGAAGGTAATGTCCATTTTCAAAGAATCACATGGCATAGTTATTTTTTGATTGTGCACAGCTTGATTTTATTCCATTTTAATTATATCAACATACTGTAATTCTGTAACATTTAAAAGTGAACGTGCTTATATACAAAGCCAGCATCTCCAGCTTAGTCCAATCATGTCTCAGGTAAGCGATCAGTTCTGCGAGTATTTAAATGTTGTGTAGCCATGTTGGCTTGGTATCGTAAAGAAACGACCCATTGCATGCTTGCTTCCTTTACCTACTTAGAATTCATACAGTTTTAACCTCAATGCTTTAAAACTTTGGCCACTTTCAATCTCACCTGACAGAAGGGAAGAAACCTGACAGATAACTAAGTGTCTACAGGTTTAATGAAAATAGCCTAGAGAAGAAAGAGGCAGATTAGGGTGCCAGGTGAGAAAAAGGCTGCAGTAAGCTCAACCCTTACTTGACACCAGAGAATCAACATGGGACAAGGAGAAAGATAGTCCTTCTAAAATCCCCAGCCGCAGGAAGAAGTATCACACCGAGCTCACAAGCCACCAGGAGGCGCGCATCCTAGGAAATCAGATTTCATTAGTCCTGGTGCTCGCAGTTCTTCATATTTTTCATGTGATTTACAAGCTTAGCACTTGATGCCTCAGAAGAGGTGTACCAGCAAGGACCAGTGGGCTGTCTGGTCTCACGTAGCCCACTGCTAACTTCTTCAGAGGAGTAAATCTTGCAGGGGTGCACTCAAATTACAATAAACGGGCACAACCCTTCTCCCAGCACAACAGGTAGGTAGGCCTTGGCTTCCTTTGAAACTGTTCCTTACTGTGGAGAAGTACTGTCTTTAAAAGAAAGCAGTCTGTCACTTCCATTTCCAATACAGCAGTTATATTGTAATTTAGGATGAAAAAAATCTCTAGCTGAAAAAAAAGCATTCCATTCCTGTTGCACTGGGAAGGTGATTAAGTGGAAGGGGAAGAGGAAAATAGCCTCCCAGTAGAAACTGTTTATGAGGTATTGTATTAGAAAGTCTATTTTTCTGGCTCAGGGTTTAAATCAGAAAAATAGGTTACCTGTGAACACAGGAGAGAAATAAACACAACTTTTCATTCATTAATTTAACAAAATCTGCAGCAGGTTTGAGGCCATGTTTGTTTGCTACTGTCAGCAAGATTTTGCACACTAGAAGCAGCCTATGTAAACTGGGGGGAGATGTTCAGGTGTACGAGATTATAGGTTTACCTTAAGTGGCTTTGCTGCTTAGCTGCTTGAGTGTTGGTTCCAGAACTGGACAGGATTTGGTCATTTCTTTTCAGTGCTTTCCTCTTCTTCTAACGCTCATCTGCTTTCAAAGAAGCTCTGAAGCTCACTGCCTTCAGCACCTGTGCAGTAAAATGGGTTAGAGGAGGCCAGCAAAGTCTAAATCCAGTTCAGTTTATCAGAGTAAAGGTTGATCATGCTTGGCAAGAGAGGCTTTTTGCTCTCTCCTGAACCCACCCATCCAAGGAGGAAGACACATGTCCTACCACAGAGCACTGTGTGAGTTAATCATACTGCAAGGCTAAATGAAGCCCACACCAACGTTACAGGCAGCTCTCTGTGCTGGGGGTGCGTTTTCACAATCTGTCTGGTAATAAACCCTGTGGCTGGAATAGGAACCCCTGCAATGCAGGCACCTGGAGCACGTGGTGCCTAGCTCTTGTAGTGTAAGGACACTTCAAGATGCCAGGGGGGGAGATATGAATAAGGAAGGAAACTCATTGCGCAACCACCGATGCTGAGGAGCTGGAAAGCACTGCGGAGCTGATCTTCCAGACTCCAAAAACGGAAAATCTGATGAAAGAGTGAGTTTAGCTAAGGAATACAGCTAATTGGGTTAAAATACAGTGCTGGAAACCTTTTCTTCCATGAGTTGATAAAGTAATTTGTAAGTATAGTCCAGATAATCAACATGTGTTTTTTCCCCTTTGCTTGGTAAGTACAAGTGATTTTCCTTTAGGCTTTTCAGTGTTTCAGCCACTGCTTTCCTTTGCCTTTGATGTTTACAGCGCAACCCGAACGGAGTCAAAGGCGATAAATATAGCTGGTAGATGCAATTTGCAGCCTTCCCCAACACCCTGATATCCAGATCAACCAGGCAACAAGTTTCAGAAGATGATTATCCATAATTTTCTCTTGGCATAGGCAAATGTGCTCTGCAAACATCTGCACCGGTAGAATTGACTGCTATGCCCCTTTCTTATCCCTATCCCTAACTGCCAAAGATGGCTAACTCTTCAGATCTTCCAGCAGATACTCTCTTCTTCTCATTCACTAACTCATTTCAGTTGGGACACCCTCAACAAACACAAAGTATTGCAATTTTTTAAGCTAACCCACTTCTGTATGACTGAAACGGGTTGAAGAGCAATCACACGAGCTGCTCCAACGGCAAAGGTGCAAAAAGAAAGGAATGAGGAAAAAGGCTGAGCACAGGAATGTCATCCATGAGCACAGCTGGATCCAAAACCTCACCCCATCCGACCGTCCCAAAAAGCAGGTAACTATTCACTGCCTTAGAGTTTCAGCATGTCCCTTAGGGAGACCCACACCACCTATGATTGTGCTTTGAATTTTCTGCTTTCCTACATCCTCTCAGTAATATTTAATCTTTTTGTTTTCCTTTTGCAACATGAAGAATATTGTGTATCTGTTCCATAGAAGGATAATTATTTGTTTGAGAACTGGCTTGCCAGAAATACCTGTATTTTTGTTAATGAACCTCAGAGACTGTTTCCTTTAAACAAGGAATTCTGCGAGAAAAAAAATAACTGAAATGTGCTCTTGTTTTTCATATCAATATTGAAGCAGTTTGCCCTTTTTATTAATTTTTTACCATTATGACATGTCCAAATCCCTTCTTTGCCTCTCAATCACATAAATTCTAATTTAAGCTGCCTTTCTGGTGAAAAATAAAAAATAAAATTAATTGGTTTTATTTCATAAGGTAAGTGGCCCTAGACATGAACGTGTCTAAGTAGAAAGACAGTTGTTGACCACCCTGCACTCCCTCCTACCATGCTGGGAAGATGTTTATTGCATGTGTCAGGTATCAGTCTGGGTGAAAAACCAAGAACTATTTCTCATTGATGCATTATAGCCCATACAGCAAGATTAAAAAAAAAATAATAATAAAATCAAGCATTATATGCCTATGTAGACCTTGTCCTTCCACTTGAGAGTCCTGACAGAGTGCAAGCTACTACCAGTGTAACAACACTTTTCCTGTTACAGATACTGCTCTGCTTTGGGCCTGATTTGTCATCAACAATTCCCCTCACATAGGACACCAAATAGTGTCCCTCATGTGAAAACAACTTGTAAACTAATAAATAAGAGGAAGAGATATTTAATAATTGATAATGAAATGGAGTAAAACCAGTGACCTTGGCAGGAAACATTCTGCGTCTTATTAGCAATTGCCAGAGCCAGTCATCCATCCTCCTTAAATCTATTTCCTGAATGCGTTGCATCTCTTGAATCCATACAGCTCTGGCATCAAACCATGAACACCACATTTCTGATGTTCACTGTCTTGCAGTCCAAACCCAGCAGACTTTGCTCCTCCTACCAGCAATGGCCTCTTTGTCTATTTTTCCTACATACAGATATATATGCTTCTCTAAATTTTCCACAAAAGTCTAGCTGTAGAAATATTTGTGGGTGCGATAATTTTATTGATCTTGGTAGCCTCAGGTTGCATAGTGCCTGAGCACAACTGCAGTTTATGGACTACTGGCATGAGGTATATATTTTAGAGCTCTCCTTAGAAGCTAGAGGAAAAATGAGGGCCGTATTATTCTTTCTACACGTTTTATGGTGGAAAAAAAAGTGCATTGTAGACAACGATTACTCAGTATGTTGTGCAAAAATCATTGCCAGGGACCAAAAAATCAGCTCCTATACAGTGTTGCTGGCAGTACAACAAACATTCTACACCAGGACTTTTATAAGTAATATTAATCTTTCCTGCTGGAGTTGGCCACTGTTAATGCACTGTCGCGGTAAGGCTGTATGTTTAAGACATTCAGAAGTCCTCCCATTTTAAATAAACTATTTTTCAAGTTTCTTTCAACCATACCAACCAACCATACCAATCTACACTTCCTTTCTTCATCTTCCAGAGACTTAACAGGAGCATTCAGCCTTTTGGAAGGGATGCAAGATTAACCACATTTACCATGTATGTACATGCGAATATATATTCACACAAATGCAAAGGAACATATAAATTTTTATGTGAATATATGTATTTGTGTATTTTTATACCCACACAAACACAACACAGATACATAAAACTTTTCAGTTGTGGCTGTTGTAGCCGCATTTGAATCCATTGCTGAACAAATAGTTGACCCACTTAATCTTTTCCTAACGAAATTCCTTGCTATGTTATTTTTGGCTTCAGTTGCGTTTTAAAGCACTCACCCCTAAATTAAAACTGAGGAGGTTCCAGGCTTCAGAAAAAGGCTAGCATTCACTAGTCTCCAGACCAAGAGCAGCCTTTTCCCTGAAATAAGCCTTCCTAACAATTTTTCTTAATGTGTTTGTGTATTTTAAGGGCACAGCAGCAGCAGGGGAACAGGTCAAGTATTTTTGATGATTTCATTCCTTACACCACACAGCTAATTATTTTGGAAGGGTTTGTTTTTTTTTTTTCTTTTCATTTCACACAAATATGGATTGATTTTTTTTTTCTTCTGCCATTGCCTGCAGCAAAGTGAAATGCACACATAAAATAACCATATAAGTCTAACAACTTTTTTCAAAGTGCTTTCTTACACGTCCTCCTGGAAGAAAATTCACAGAGGTTTGTTGTTGAGGGTGTGGGAGATGTTGCAAGGGGAGTGGGGATAGGATATTTATACACCTGCCTAGATTCAGAACAGTTTTAAAATAATAAACCTTCTTTTGAGCAGCTGCAAGGAAGGGAGCGAGCAGGAGGGAATTTGGATTCTGTGAGATTAGACTATAAGCAGTGTCAATGGTAGTAAACGATAAACGAATGAAAACTGGGGAAAAAAAAATGCTTCTCTGCATGTGTGTTGAAACTCATTAGTGAATTTTGATTAGTGGCCTTTCTGTGTTTGCTTTCTGCAGACGTTTGGGGGTCTGAGCTACAGTGCCATCTTCATTGTTCAAGCGTAAAGCTCAAATAACCACCTACACTAAGTTTCAAGTGGCAGATGCACTATCTTCACTAGCCACTTTGAAGGATGCTACATAAAGCACAAATAAGGTAATTTAGCGGAAGCATTTCTCTGGTGTGCAAAAGAAGCCAGCTGCATACTCAGACTTCAAATTTAGGAGGGGTCTGGTTTCCTCTCAGATGTGGTAGAAGAGTCCAGTTCAGTGGTGAACAGCAAGTTGTGTCAAGAAACGGATGAAATTCAAACATAAATTATCCTGTCAAGGCGGACTGTCACTGCTGGAAATTACTCGCAGCAATCTGCACTGCTCTTGGATGATAGAGGCTGTTGGCTATTTTCCATCACCCAATACAATCTAAAGTAATAAAGCTATTTACATGAAAGTACATAAATTACTTTATTTAGCTCTGGGAACACTGGCATTTTCCATCGAACCACTTGGAAGTTTGTACTGATGTACCCACAGCCTCCAAAGCATTAAAAATCTTTGTTTACATTTTGGTGGGGCACGCGCAGAGAACAGCCCTATAGAGCCTGCTCCCCCTTTGCTTCCCAGAAAGGCAGATTGCCCCGTTACCTTCCTCCAAAAAAACCTTTAGAGTAGCTTCCTTGGCACCTCTCCACACAAGCAAGTACAGGGTACACTGCTGCAGCACTTGCGCAGCAGCCACCACCCACAGCACCAGTGACTGCAGCCCCCTCAGATCATCCCAAGGAATTTACTGTTTCCCCCCTCTCTTTCCCAAGGGCAGAAGTCACTACAATCTTGGGCCAGACTGCTCCTCTTGGCACCACGAACACAACGTTCAGATGAACACAAAGCGAGCTGGAACAGGTCTTCAGGGGCTGAACGTCTGACAAACTAAAGCATGCATCTACTGATTGTCTTTGTCAGCTCTTAGTAGACAATGTTTTAACATTTACAGGTAACTGAACGCTGCCATTTCCAATA
The DNA here is from genome assembly GCF_000708025.1 of Charadrius vociferus. Classification (NCBI taxonomy): domain Eukaryota; kingdom Metazoa; phylum Chordata; class Aves; order Charadriiformes; family Charadriidae; genus Charadrius; species Charadrius vociferus. The sequence goes on from NW_009647575.1 coordinate 639,898, forward strand.
CATTTACAGTAAGAATCGCCCTCATCATTAATTCTGCAGACTTCTATAGATGTTAAAATGGCGTTGACATTTAAAGCACGCCAACTCTAATACTTGCAACCAACATAGATGCCTGCATATCTGAAAACAAAGTTCCACACTGCTGACAATTATTCTGGTTTCTGGCATTCAGTATTTGTCTTGGTACGTAATGTGTATGTGTTTATTAGCAAACGCACAGAAAACTGAAGAGGCAACTTTAAAGGCACTCCCCTGCAATTTCTGAATAGCAAAAGAGCGTTTTGAAAACCAGTAGCTGTCTCAGAAGGCAGAGGTGGAGCAAGGATGGACCATCTTGGAGAAGATCTACAGGGCTGGCAAGATAGCAGGTGGACTCTGGGAGTCACTGGCCCTTTTCTCTTTGAGGGGCAAAAATTCTGGCTGCATTTTCAGGATTTGTGAGTTTGATTTAGGGTTTACTTTCTCAAGGAGGTGAACTTGTGCAAAGACTGGTGCTGTCTGGAAACTAATAGATGTTACTGTTCCTGCCCAGCCCCTCCCCGGGGCTCTCCTGACACCTGCCCACAGCTCATGACCCCGTTTCAGACCATCCCAGGGCCATCGGTCCCTGCCACAGGAGTGCTGACCTCCAGCTCCCCCGAGCCTTGCCCTAGCACATCACCCCACCAAGCCAGCCCAGCCTGCTGGCTAATGTCCCGGTGCAGCCTCAAATCAGCCTCTTCACCACAAACTTGCATGACAACCGGTGCTGACCCCAGCTTCCCACCCTCTCTAAGCCTGCCCTGCTCACCTGTCTCAGGAATGGTGGGACCAGTTCCTGGCCAGCACATCCTGCTGACTTGATCATCCTCCTTCCAGTCCCTTAAGGAGCTGCTGCTCTGGCTGCCCCCTAACAAGTACTATGCAATGTTAGCTTCACTTTGGGAGAAAGGCTGCCTTGGAGAGGAGGAGCCTGCAAATGTTTCACCTGAATCATCTTGGAGATTGGAGCCACCTGAACGCTCAGAGGTGCCTGTTCTACGGTTAGACCAAGAAACCTTTGCTTCCCCAGGCTTGTCCTAATTGTGTGCATCAGAAATAGATGTATCATTAGACCCAGAGACAGGACTGAGCAAGAAGACTTAAAGAGGCAAGGCACACCGGCAGAACAGTAACCTTGGGGTGCATATTCCCAGTCTATTGCAAACATTACGTCAAACTTGTTAGCACAGACCTCTGCTGCTGAGGTCCCAGGCAGGCCCCCAGCAGAAACAGCTGCACCAGCTTAAGATCTTGATTGCCTAAGAGCTGATTGATACCACCATTTTGCTTGCTTTCTCTTCTGTGTTGTATCCCCTGTCCCCCCCAAAAAAGTGTTTCATCTGTTTAGTTTCAAATAGCCCATGACTGTGGGTTCAAGTGTACGGTGAGGCAATACAGCTGAGCATCTTTGAGACCTTGCAGGTCTGAAAAGGGGCTTATTCCTGCTCCCACCTCTGCTGCCTCCAGTACTTTTTCCTGGCTGTTCGGTCCTTTGCTCTCTCTTCTACCATCTCTGATGCTCATCTAACTGCAAGGTAAACTCACCCAGCTTGTTAATCCAGGAGAAAACACAATGGATCATGGGCTACCTGAGTTAGTTTTCCACTGAATTAATAAACTGAATTTGGATTACCGTGCTATCAGAGAAGCATCACAGCCAAGAAAAAAGACAGGGGGAATGGAACTACTCCCTTTTTATAGTAGCAAACTGCTACATAAGCTTCTGTGCATTGTCTAACTACACATAAAGGTGCCAGACCTACCACTAATCAGACTGAGGTGTAAATTCATATTTTATACTTATAATAGCCTCCAACATAGGAGGAGAAAAACAGGCAGCTTAGGGCAATCAACTATTAAAATGCCCCAATTGGCTTCACCAGATTGTGGTGTACCTTCTGATCATGCTAGGATGAAGCTAGTCTGGTTTATTCCACTTTTGCTACCAACTAAATGTCAGCCCCAAGTCAGTAGTGCTGATGACACACAAGACTTGGTATCTGCATTCCTGAGCCCATGGCTGTGGCATATTGAGTCATCAGAAACATAGTTCTTGCTCTGCAGACAGGAGTCATCAAAACAAGGGCACGAGAATAGACTTGGTAAATAAAAGAATTAAATGTGAAGTACAAAAAGAATACCGGGGCAGGGGGGGAGAGAGAAAGGGAAGGGAAAATAAACATTTACAACTACTTGGCAGCCATTTTTTGAAACTGTTTTGCTTACAATATGAGGATTTAATTTACAGGTTAGTAATGATAATTAAAAAACAGAGTTACTATTAAGATACCTTAAATTAGTAGCATCTGTATGAGTTAGGGTAAATTGCAAAATAATTGCAGGCATTTACCAGGCCACACATTTAACTGACTGGCTGTGACCACTTTACCTTTCCTCACATATTTGCTTTGTGTATATTAAGTCATCAATTACACCATGGAGACTATTGCTTTCTAGGTATGTGTCCTCCCAACACTTATTCACCAATGCTAGACCACCACAGTGCAGTTCAGACTGCCTCTTAGTTGCAAATAGCTAATCCTGACCTAACCTGGTTAAGCAGATAGTTGTCTAATTAAACAATTCACCTTTGGTGAGATACAAAGCAAGAAAAAAATTTGAAAGGATATGTACAAAAAAGCATACACTATCTTTTTGATTGTTTCTTTTCCCTGACTGGGTATTGTATGGAATATGCCATATGGTATATCTTATGCTTTGTAGGGGTGATTGATAGTGAATTAATAATATATTTTATCAAAGAGAGCATGTGAAGTTAAGCTCTGACATCAAAATGCAGACCTCTTACTGCGGCTTCTTTCTGAAAGTGGAAAGCACTTGCTCCTTCACTATTCTATTCAAAAGGAGCTGGTAGGGACTCAACACGCTTTTAAAATCAGTTGAAAGTGGGGGTCCTAAATGTGATTTAATTTTTTTTAGCAACATCTTGCTCCCCTTATCATAAAGATTGGTGCCAATTGAACATTCTAGGTGCTGTGGGCAACACCTTGAAAAAACATGTGCCTGCTTGAAGTCATGGAGAATTTTACTACTGACTCTGGGGTGTCAGAATTTTGTCCAAAATGTCTGTACTCTGGACGGATACATTTCTACTTTGAGATTTGAAAAATGCATAAGAAATCTCCGCATAATACCTCCCCCTGTCCACACTGCAAAGTGCAGCAGCAGGGAGGCTACAGAATTTACAGAGGTAGTGATTCTGTTGAAAAAGAAATATATTTTTCCTGTTAAGTTTGACTTTAAAGAGTGAGTGAAAATTTTGTTATGGCTTTGTGAGCTATTGATAGTATGGAGGACAAGGAATTATTATCACTGTACCCATTAGAATCAGGAGACTTCGATTCTGTTATTGGCTCTGTCTGTAGTTGCAGCATCCCTTCTCTTTCAGGAACATGTAGTCTTGTACAGTAGCTTTCAGAGACTGATGAAGCTCCTGAGTAAATGCAAAGGAGATTTCATCCACATGGAAGCATCAAACACAGTCAAGGCTGTAGTACAGCCCTAGCATGGAAGTTGTATCAGGGGCTCGTATACAACATGCTGCTCTGTGGGGACTCCAAGCACTATTGCCACCTTTGTCAGGCAGAGAAAGACAATAACTTGTGTATGCTGGTACCACGTGGCTGGAGTCCTGACACAAGCCTCTAGGCAAATGGTAATACAAATAAATAGCAGTGGACAGGCAACTTCTGAAAAAGAAGGCTCACCCTTTTAGGGACAAGAAGCCTGTAGAAATCAGGAGGTCAAGTCCTGTACAAGTATTTAAAATCCTATTAGTATTTTGACCGTTGGGGATGTGATTGATTCTTGCTTTTATTTGTCCCCTTTCCATTAGCTTTTTAATCAAAATGAAATCTAATCACAGACAGTTGTTAGAGCTCTGCTGACAGATGGTAACTTGTTAAGCCATGGTTGTGTGATTGTGTTCATCATTTGCCCATACTCCGTGCCAGAGCCAGTAGCCCTCATCTGGTCTCAAAAGCATTATTAATGTAACTCAATTTGGCTCAGAAATGACTCCGGCCACTTCTTTACCCCTATTGTGAGACATTATCTTATTTCAGGTTAAGTTAATAACTGACCAACTAAATATAAGACTCTCCTTAAGCCATTTAAGTTTTGCCTTGAAGGCTGGAAGATAAATGAGTTTAGAAGTAGTTTTGTTACACTGTCACTAAGTAAATCACTACACTTTTGTGTGTATATGAAGTTTAAGTACATTTGAAGAAATGTCAAGTTACAGTGGTTCAAAATCATATTTTCCTTCAATTAAGCCACAGCAACAGGCTGCGTGCATGCTCCTGTAAAGTAAAACACAATAGCTTGAATCTCCCTTTGCTAGTCAACCTACAGATTAAGCTGTTTCATTAAAATGTAAGCCACCATGTGTTACCTTGAAGTCAGACTGACCTAAGACAGTATCTGTGGTCAGTTGGCACATCTCAGCTGGTGGAGATAAGTGGTTAAACCACTCACTATTTCAAAGTGGCTTCACATGCTAAGTGCATTAACCATTTCCATATTTTAACCACTTGAAGGTTGAAAGGCATTTCAATTTGAAAATTTCTCATAGCTCTAATAAGCTTGATTCTTTTGCAGTCTGCCTAAAAGCAGTGGAATTCACCTTTTGGAACAGATGCACAAATGGATGTGTCTTTGATGTGTTTAGAGCTACAAAAGTTTGATGTTTTCAATTAAAACAAGTGCTATTTACTTCTATACTTACGGGTAATAGAGCACTTTTGACTTTTACAAAGTGCGTGTTATTAAAGCACTTTGCTAATGTACAAAGGCACTTTCATAAAACAAGGAAGAAAAGAAGCAGTCCTCTTTCAAACTGTCTCTGGAAAATGAGATGAAAGTAGAAAAAAACTTGGGAGAAAAGAGTTCTTTAACAATAAGAGAGCTGTCTTCAACTGTTCCCATGTATGATTTCAGTCATCATCTTTATGCCTAGAAGCACTTTTATAAACATTTGTAACAATTTAAACATATTCTATCACTCAAAACTTTTCACACAAGGGCTCTTCACCCTAACCTTTTTGATGAGGCCAGAAAACACTTATCTTGTGGTTTCCAAGGTATTCCTAAAATAGTACAATGGAAAAATAATATGGTATTGTTCGTGTTCTGGAGTAACTATTACTGATTTATTACTTAATATCATTATTGAAACTGTATGTGGACCTCTTACTTCTGTGTATCTCAGTTTACTTATTTTCAGCGAATATTTCCTGTATTATGCTCTACAATTGCAGTTTTCAGGAATTTAGGTCCCGATTCAGCCAGGAACAGGATGAGTTTAAGTCCTTTCTGAAGCCATTTTCCTCTTCTACACTTCTTCTTGTCCTCTCTTGAATTTAGTACTGATAATGACAGAGTTCCATCACTCAGAAATTTGCACAGTCAGATCTACAATTCATAACTATCTGGTATGATACGCCTAAAAATGTTACTATTATGTTAGGTTCGTGGTGGCCAAGCTGAAGGAAGGACTGGTGTGTTTTTCTCCAAACCCTTTCCTGTTAGGCCAAGAAAGGGTTTTGTATTTCTTCTATTCCAAGTAAAGCTGAAAGGCTGTTTTATAGAGGGGAAAAAATTATTTCCAACAAAATACCTCTCGAATTGTGAGTGTCTCTAAAATGGCAGAAGGAAAAAAAGTATTATTCTTCAGGTCATATAGCAATGTTTCCAGTAATGTGGCGTTTCTAATGGAGAAATCATCAGCAGAGATGTTGTTATTTTTCTGCAAAGACCTTTGGACAAGATGCTTAAAAACTCTTCCATTTCAGTTTCAGAATAAGGCAAAAGGAAGGGCACCTTACCCACTATCTCTTAAATATATGTATTGCTTCTCATCTCTAAGAAAGGAGTTTTAACCTGGGAATGATGATTACACTGCATTATTTTTCTTCTGCAGTGGAGCCTTCAAAAACAAAAATGCCCCATCTTAGTTTTCTATTAAAAAACAGCTTCTGATGGCTTCTTCTATACACCTTGTCCCATCAATCTTTCTGTCTCTAAATGATTTCTAGCTCTTCATTCTGTTGTGTTTTATTGTTTCATAATGATAGATTTTTCATCTCTTCTCATTGGTGTAAGTAGTCAAATAAACAGAACAACCAGCTAGAACAGATGTTTAGTACAGATTATGTAGAGAATCAGATACAAAGGAGTTTGTCTAGTAGGAGAATCCAAAAGCAAAGCATAGCTCTTTGGTAGCTGGACTTCTGAGGCCAGAGTCAAAAACCACCTTTTTGGGAAAAGATGCATTTTTACACTTCTGTGTGTGAAAGCATTTATTTATTTATTTATTGTAGTGTAAAATGTCATCTCATAAAAGCATCAGCTGCAACCAGAGATGCTATTACAGGGTTTGTATTATTAGCATCCAAGAGTGCTGGGGGTGAGGAAAAGGTGCAGGAGCAGCAGGGGACTGTTGCCATAAACAGGATTTCACAGAGTCATGGGTCTTTCAGAGACATCTCCAGCTTACATTACTTCTAAAGTTAGCATTATTTCTCCATTCCAAATAATCAGAAATAAAACATCAGACAGTAAACACTCCCCCAGTGACTAACTGTGTTGTTTGGGTCTTTTCTTCCCCCTCACTCACCACCCCCCCACTACTTTGCAGAAAGAAAAGACACTAAAAGTTCCTTCTGTGAGTTGCCAAGGTGCTCCCAGCCCATTGTGCAGAATCATTGTCAGGTTAAATTAGGGAGTACAGACTCCATGAGTGTAAAAAAATCAATACTTGATGGAAGATTGCTCCCCGGAAAATCTGTTTTGATTCCAGGATTAATTCGCGACCAAAGGCTTCTGCAAAATGACATGCCATTAGTCAGAAAATGAACACATTCTACCCTTGAAATTGGATGGAAATATGTCAGGTGATTGACCTATTCATTCTCTTCGCTCTCTGGGCAGAGAGAGTAGGTGTGGTAGCTGTGAATTAGGCCCACGAACCAGGTCCATTTTCCAAGCAGTAAAAAAAAAAAAAGAGAAAAAAAAGTCCAATGTGAATTGCAAGTATTCTCTAGACCATTGTTGTAAAGCTATTGCAAATGCATTCCGTCAAGGTAAATGCATTTGTCTGGAAGGTCTGACTCTCTTGTGTTTTCTAAATCTCAGAATAAACCATACTAAAAATCTTAAAATAAAGCAGGGATTTTTTTTCTTCTGCAAAAAAGTTTTGCAATATTAATGACAATGTAATTTGTTTGCCATATATAAAGTAACATTCCAACCCCACCACCCCCCTTCCCTTCGCTCACCAGTTTCTTCCACAAAAACTTTCACGAGACAAACCCAGCGCTTGAGCTGCGCTGGCTGGTCTGTGTTTCGGCCTCTATCAACAGTCCCTGTGGCAATCACAGCGGCCAGCCCTGAGCTGTGCAAGTGGCCTCTGGGCTGCCTTCCTCGCGCTGTGCAGCCAGTGTGCTTCCCTGCCTTGCAAGGTGCCAAACTCTAGGACAAAAGGGCATTTTAATCTTTGCGTTTATATATTCTGAGCCTGAACTATGTCTGCTTATACTGTTGAAACATGCTGAATATGTGGAACAGAAAGGTCGTGACATGAGATATTTGTATTTCTTTATCCGGTGTGGAATTGCCAAGGTGAATCTAACCTCTTGGTAGATAGACTTTTCCCGTAGACAGAGAAGTTACGGGTGGCAGCGTTAGACCTTCTATCTGGAGAGTGGGGAGGCTCTGTGTCACTCACACTGACCTGACCGGAGTGCACTGAGATGGGAGAAGTTGGTCCCAAATATGTTTGGGAGCAAAATTGCTACGCAGACTTAGCTCTTTCAGAAAGAAGTCACCACCAGAGTTTTCTTTTTGTAACTTCTCTGAAGAACATTGCCAGCGGGCACATCATACTAGGATTCAAGCGATCTGGAGCTTTGCTTTTTAAGCAAAGGAGTTTTTTAAACTCCTGGAAAACCATTTACTGAGAGAAAATGTGTGCACAGGTAGAATGGATGCAACAAACAACATCACCAAAAGGTATGTTGGCACTGACTGAATACTCAATAGCAGCCTAATCCATCATACTACTAATCACTGACATATCAGAGGACTTATTCTCTAAAAATCGGACCATCCTTTGGCTGTAATCCTCCTCCAAAAATGGCTCTAAAGTAACTCTGGAGAATTTTGGACTTGAAATTCTGCAGTTGTTATCTTCCTTTTTAATTGCGATACAGTATGTGTTGGTTTTCTCATAAAGTTCCCACAATAAAGGTTGAACTTACAAAAAGCCCGGTTCTGGTGATTCTTTTAAATTTTGAAAGTGACATATTGCGTAAAGAATAAGTCATTGACGGTGATGATGCATGTGTGGTTACCCAGGTTGAAGTGTTAGTCTGTTGGTGTATTAATTCTTCTCCATGAGGCCAAGCTCAGCTTTTCAACATGGCCATCAATATCTAGGGGGGGAGGAGAAGCTGTTTCCTAGAAGTACCCCAGGAATGGCTGTGAAGGTGATACTGGAATGCCCAGTTAATCTTTGTTTCTGTGATGATTTCACGGAATAAGTGTCTTCCAAGAAAACCATTTAGAATTACAACACTGAGCTTAAAATCAGCAGGAGACATTTCTCTCCCCAGATTATGGTGATCCTCACTGACAACCCACTGCAGCATTTCTATTATAAATGTGCACCAGACTAATATTGTAACCTTCTGGTCAAGCATAGAGGATCCTGTCAGGCATGTTACACAGAATTAATAATTATTTCTACTTGGTGGTAACCCTGGAGATGTAAAACCATCAAAACAGCAAAAGAGAGTAATGTCCTATGTTAATATTACTAAGTAGGACCAATTTTTCCCCCCAGAGTCCGTATCCCAACCACACTAGCAGAGTCTTATCTTTAATTCAAAAGTCAGTGCAGTCACTGCTTCATTTGAAGAAATAATCACTGTGAATAGAATTTGAATCTCCTGCCCTTTCCTCATCTAAAAGCAGGATGTCAAGTTTCCTTGTCTTGGAGAGACAGAAACCTCACAGAGAGGGAGTCATCCCACTCCAAGACAGGAAGGGTGAACTGTCCTCCCAAGGTCCTTCCTCCTCCTAGTAACTTCAAGAGGGATCTTACAAAATTAACTCAGACTGGATACCCAAATGCTAACATTAAATAAAATTAATCCCATTCTTCATGCCCACATGCATACATCTGCAGAAGAAATACAAAAATGAACATCTCAGAAGCACCAGGAGGGTTCCCTAATTAAAGCCAGTGTGCTGTTCTCAGTGGCAAAACTCTCACTGATTTCAGTGGAAACAGGAGCAGTCCATGAAGTGTTTTGAGCTCAGTAGATGCTAAATGTGATGCAGGTTAAAAATCCCTTGGAGGCAATTTGGTTTTGACAGAAAGAGAAGCAACAGGCTTAACCAGTAGCAAAACAGGTTAGATTAGATGTTAAGGAAAAAAAAAAACAACACTTTCTCAGCACAAGGCAGGTGGACAGCTGTGCTTAGGAGCCTACCTAATCAGGAATATGCATATGACTGTTTTCAAACAGGAACTTAATTTTTATTGTTCTGTAGCAGATTTGATACTCTCTTCTTCATTGTGTGTGGGGGGGTCATCTAGAAATCTATCATGGGAGAAAATATGCAGGCCTAGAAGGTGTGCAAGAGGCTTCCAAGTTTCACTGGCACAAGTTCTCAGATGTCATGAAGGTATAATAACTTTTGGGCTGCAACTACATTGTGGGTGCACATTTCCAGACACCTGCTTATCACTGCCTTTATATTCCAGGCTCTTAATTACTCTGCTTTCCTTTACTCTAAAGCCATTTCTTCTTTCTTACTCATTTCAATCTCTCAGTTCTCCCATCTATACTGCCTGAGCTTCTCTCCCATTTAGTATTTTGGACTGTTTGGGCATCTAGGCTCAATTAAAGGACCACTGCTACAGGCTGATAACCAGCTAGTCTTCATGAGCTGTTATGTGAATAAAGGGTTGCAGGAATGAAGGGCTTTGCCTAAACATTTTCAAGTTCTTTTGAAGTATTTCTCAGTGAAAAAAAAAAAAACTAATCGGAAACTAATAAGCTAAGATTATTTTTTTTTTTTTTTTTTTTGTGAGAAGGCCACCATGACTAGATTGTATAGGAAAATGGGGGAAAAAAAGACTGGCACAGGCAGTTCTGTGTGTGCTTGTGTGCATCTCCTGTGGTGATGTGTCAGTAGAGCAGCTCCTCCTATTTTCAATAGTTATTAGCCAAGCTTCACTCTTAATGGATCTAGAATTTAAGATAAGTTGGCAAACTATTCTAAGAGTGCTGGTGGACCTTGTCCTTCAAAGAAAAAAAAAATTGCACCCAAGACCATGGAAAAATACATTCAAATAATGAGTCTAAAATGGCCTTGATTGATTGCTTAATTAATATAGCAAATTCTGTAAATAAAGCCCTTGACCATGGAGGTCTCCTAGACCTACAACACTGAAGTACATACTCTGAAGAACTCTGCGCTACCTCATTTTCCTCTACACCCTACATATTGGTAATGGTTTCTGGCCCATCATTCTATCATTCCTCTGAATGGCCACAGCTATATACTCATAAGTGTGGTCATGAACCCAAATTTTGTGAGGCACAAATTCAAGAAAACACTCCAGTGCTTCCACTGTGAACATCTTTTCTTCCCGTTCTCATCTGGATCTCTCATCTCTTCCATAACACAGGAGTAACATTCCCCTAGGACAATTCCTGTCCATATCACAGATACGGTAGCCACCTATATTCATTCAAAATCCAAACTCATCTCCACCAGGCACTTCTTCCTCCACGCATAACTGCAGGCTATGTATCTGCCTCATGTGTGATCACACACTCTTGAGCTATATGGACATCTACATTTGAATATGTGACACTTACAATGATCTGCTGGACACCTGAAATTTAGGGAAAAAAGTAATTAAACTTTCCTGATGAATATGCCTAAAAAAGGAGGTAAGGTTGGAGTGAACCTGAAATCTAGATATAATTTTATTAAAATGCTATTAAAGATGCAGACATTTCTTTCAAAAGACTGAAAACAGACCTTGAAGCCAATGATTAGCAGAAGAGCAAAAATCCTGTAAAGCCAGAAAATTGACTGTACGGTACAATCAAGTTTCTTTGTGAAGTTATAAATGCTTTCTTAGAAAAATCCCTATAAATTAGTGACTCTACAAGAAAATCTAAAGGAAGGTGAACTCTTGGCATAGCTTCCAATCACAGTTTGCACATATAGTTCATAACAGTTAATGACATTTTTCTTCTCTTCAATTTCACATAAAAAGATAAAAAGGAAAACTGCAAGAATTTGTCTATAGCATGATGACTGTGGTCAATATCTTGCTATTTGCTCTGTCAATGCCATCAAAATATTGTTTAATAATTTAGAAGCAACCATGTAATTTTCTTCCCCAGTAGTAGCAAATTAGGCACTTACTAAATAATTGACAAAAAATACTTAATTCTAGGGATGCCTTGAGGAACATGCTATTAGCTGACAGTTTTTAAAACTTTTCCTTGCATTAGTGATTATATTTTAAAATTATTTTCATGCCAATTCTTACCAGCATAGGAAACGGCACAGCTTGATACTTCAACCTTCTCATTTTCAATAACTAACCACCTTCTCTCACAAAAAAGAGCGGGAATCATGCAGACAATTAATGAAGAATTAGGTATATGAAGGGAAGAGTTCACATAGGCAGTTCACACTTTCAGGCTCCACATCATAATGTATTAAGTTTGTATGTCTATTTCTATGAAGACATTGCAAAAATTAAAGTAGAAATGTCAACAATTTGAAAGAAATACAAATAGTTTTACAAGCAGTTTGAAAAAGACAGTTTTAAATAATGCAGCAAAGCATACCCTTCACGATCTGTAAAAGAAAAGCATGCCCATAGTTTGTGCAGTTGCCTTCTTCAGGCAAAGAAGCTGAAATGCTGATATCAAAATGCATTAAAACCACCTCTAACCTGGAAATGTAAGTTCAACATTCTCACAAAACCAAAGGAGGAATTCCATTGAGAAGTGATGTCTGATGATGCAGTAACAGTTTTACACGTGGGACTCTTCTTTTGGGAAGGAAAAATATAACATTTAGCTGAATTCAGCTGTGTCCCACCAATGCTTCTGAGGGATAGCCACCTCTTTTTCTTGGAGATTATTTTGAGTGACTGTACATTCTGAGCAAACAGAACCAGGAGAATTCTATGGCATTGTTCACTTGAACCAAAGGTGTTTCTAGGCATTTCAGTGAAAATACTTGTGTAGATGAGCTAGGTAGAGTTGCTCAGCAGTAGAAGGTTCAGCGGTTATGTTGGAAGAATATTTGGTATTTTGCCCTCTAGGAATAGAACTGGAGTAGATCCTATGAGCATTTTAACCAAGATGTATATAATTTAATTTATGATTTCCAGTAAGTCTACATTCTTTTCTCCAGGGGAACAGATGTTGCTGAAGTATTTATTACATGGACTCCTAGAACAAATAATTATGAACTACAACTGAACTATTCACTTGCAGCTTATTCATATTCATTGCCATCATTCCGTATCTTCTGATTCACTTTGTTTTGCACATGCAGAATCATTGTTTTTCCTGATCATAGAATCTGTTTTACCAGTCACTGGTCAGTAGATGACGGGTTAATGACATCTTGAAGTCTTCAGCTTTAACAAGATCCTTTAAGCAACTTGCTCCCTAACATTTGACACACAAGTCCCTTTGAGGATCTTGATTGTGCACACTATTTGTCCCAATGATTATTTCTAAGAAATCTCTGAAAACAGCTGGTTATCCACTCTGCAGAGACACTAATAGGGAATTCAGAGAATTGCTCAGAGGGTGGAAGAGAAAGGAATAGAGCAAGAATCCAGTTCCTTCCTGTTCTCAGTTTCACCAGATACTTTTATCCAGTGTAATGCAGTTGATTTTAATTCCAAAGTAATTAAGTTACTATTCTACCCATGCCGCACAGCTCAGAGTCCTGCCCTAATACTGTATGAAACCAATGTTACCTATGAGGGTCTGTTGTTGAAAGCTTAGATATTTGTATTTCTTCTGTTCATAGCTTTAGCTGTTTCTGACCAACTGCCACAAAAGTGAAGGTGTGTGTTAGCTGTTACTTTGTTTTTTAAAAAGAAAGAAATTCCCTATGCTTAAAAACATTAGTACCTAAGTGGTACAAATTACAAGCCTTGCCATTCACACCTTACTGAGGTAATGAAGTGGAACAGGGGTAAGTTGCCATCTGCTGCTGCTTGGCTGTAGACAGTTTTCTGCAAGACTAAGTTAACTGGTCAGCAGCACATCTGTTTTTCCTGTGATCTGTGATGCCTGTAATTGCCCACTGCAAAAATATAAAAGCATTATTTTAAGATGAAAATTGAGAATTTGCAGCAGATTGTTGGAGGCAGCAAAAGCCGGCAGGGCGTCTCTCAGACGGCAATTTCCAGAGCTTTCTTACGTTCCACCTCTGGCTGGTATCTTGGAGGAACTGAGTGCCTGTGTTTCAATAAGCCACTGTGGTCTATACCTTGTAGGCTGCAGAAAGAAAATTTGTAGTGATTCTACAGGTTCACAGGGATAGGACAGAGTCAATATTTCTTATGTTTGTGTTTTTCAAATAGGCTAATAAAAGTCCTAACATTTGTCACAGCAGAGTTCACCTTTAGTAGATAGCTTATTATCATAAAACAATTTCAGAAAGTAGACAGAAGTGTTGCTAAGATTTAGAAATCTAAGCAGAGTCAGAAGTAATTTTTTCATCCACTTTTAATGCTTTTTTTAAGAAAAGGCTCGACCTTATTAATAAGGCATGTTTTCATGTAATGGTTCAAGCACCATCCTTGCTGTAGATCTGTCAAAAATCCTGTGGTTATAATAGGGAATCCAATTTCATTTGAGATTGGGTTTGGGAGGGAAGTGTTTGCTTTTGTTTGTTTGTTTTGCCAATATGGGTTGGGGGAAAAAAAAAAGATATGAAAATGAGAGTTTTAAAGTAGTAAATTTGCAGGGGTTTATGAGATCCTCCTGGAGGGGGAAGGTATTACCTTTCACACTTATAGAGTTTTTTGTTCCAAAGATAAGAAAGGAGCTTTCTTTTTAAAGATAAAATACATTTCTAATAATCTCAGGCAATGGCCTGATTTGAGCAGCTAACGCTGAATCCATGAGAAAATTAATCCACATTAACAACAGAACTTTGCCCTTGTCATCTACATATGTTATGCATCCACGTTTAGCAACAAAAAAGCTGGACAAGAGCTGAGAATTAATGATTCCAGTATGACTGTGTTCTTAAAGAAAACATAATTCGGTAAATAAAATACTTGGTCTTAGTCACTGCAGAAAGTATCTGCTATATTATACAACTGTCTGTGACTCACCTACCTATCTCAGACAAAGATATAGGCAATATTTGTCTTATTCACTGTAACAACTGAGAACCAAGTTTAAAAACAGAAATAACTATAACCATTCCCTTAGATGTGTTTCTTATGAGAAAGAAACATGGGTAGCATATAGATCTGACTTTTATGTATATGCATGAAACTTGCTAGGGGAAGTTAAACTGAGGAGCTTAAACCATAGTCATTTTTATGTCTACTTTAGACACTTTTTCACAGGATAGGTCCAGCTGAGGTGTAAATTTCATCTCTCATACTTGTAACTGGTGGAAATCACAAGTGACAGATCATTGTCAGTCTGGCAAGCAGTGGATCTGCGAGGAGGCCTTGCTCAGGGCACTGGGCTGAATAAGGAGGTAAAGCACATGCTAAATAACAATTGTCTTGGTGAAATAAATCATTTAAGAAGTTAGTAGAACCCTTTAAATGGCTTTAAATAAAAATGCCAGTGAAAAGGCAATTTTTTAAAAATAAGTTTCTTCTGGCTTTTTAGAACAATATCATAACTTTGGAAAGAGGTAATCTGGTTCAGACAACCTGCACACCCTCAAACCAGGCACAGCTCCAAACTGTAAGAAGCAAAGTATACAGCTGGTTGGTGAAATTTTTATACACACATACATTTTGGGGAATCATTTTTGTCTGTAATTTATTATTACACTGTCTTGCACTCTTTTAGTCTCAATCTTGCCTCCTCCTCCTAGTAAAAAAAGAATAAAGTGGAAAAGGAAAATCTAAGGCTGTTCTCATTATGGTAACTGTGAAAGGACACTTTTATGATTCTAGCACATATTTTCAATATCATAACCATGTCTAGTTTTGTTTGTTTTTCTCTGACTTTCTCTATCCTGAGGTTTCCTGGATAACTGAACTAGTGCTGGTTTCAGCTGTTACAGTGCATGGGCTGTGGGTCCAATTATATTGACTATATTGTCACTCCTTGTTTCCCTCATTGCATTCATTCTCTCATCCCCCAAAAATGAAAATAAACAAGTTAGTTAGAAAAATTATGTCTCTAACCTTTTCGGAATATAAGCATGCAGTCTGTTAATTGCAATGAAGTTATTTCAGAACAGAAGTCTGGAAGATCTCAGAAGTTCTTCCTGTGAATAGATCCAGGGAGAGATGAGACCAGTGGCAAAGCCTTCAAGGATGCTTGTGACCGATAAAAGAGGGATGTAGCAGACAGTGAGGAAGACCTTACAAATATGGTAGAAATAGCTAGAGGAAAATCAAGAGAGGAAACAGATTATGAGAGGAGAGAGACCAGTAGTGCCAAAAGCAGTCAGAAGATTAAAGAGGAAAAAACAGATGAGAGGTTCCGGGCTTTGCCCAGGAGGAAGACTTCAGTGACCTTTAGCAAGAGCAAACTCCTATAGAGTGCTGGGTTCACAATTAAAAAGGCATAGAACAGATGGAGAGCAGGAAAAGCATCAAGAAGTTAAGTAACTGGCTACAGAGGAAGGGTTGTCTGAACAAGGCTTGCAAAAACATTGTATATACTTAGGAAGGTAAAAACATGCATTTGTGAGATAGCCCAGAGTTGATAGCTGTCTTATTTTCCAGGTCTAGATTCTATGGCTCAGTGAAAGTATAGCTAGCAGGACAGGAATTGAATAGAAACCACTAGTTAAGGCAGGTGCTAAATGACAAGGGAACAAAAAACTTCTGAGGATCATGTAAATCACATATGTAGAACATACGCTGCGTCATATATTTTGCAAATGAACTTGCATGAATACCACAGCTGAATTTGTGTTTGGCCATGAAATAGCACACCTAATTTTTGAGCAGCCACTGGTAGCTTTAGAAGCCATACAGAATACATCATCTTGTTACAATATAAATCTTTGCCCCCCACCCACTGATGCTCCTTGTTCCAGTAATCATTTGTAGTGAAATTCCAGGGACAACAACTAATAGAGTCACAGCAGTGCACCTGCATTATAGCAGGAGGGGACTGTGATTACCAGGGAATTTAAACAACTCAGGATTAAGTGATACCCTAGCTGTTCTAGTCCACACAAAGACCTCAATGGACTTAGGCAATTCTGCTTTCGAAATCACCTACTGCCCATGGAATTTTTGCAGTTCTCTGTGTAGAATAATGCGCTATTGGCTCAGGGAAAAAAAAAAAAAAAAGGAAAATGACGGGTACTGTCCCAATTAGAGCATCTCGCTGTCAGTTTTGCCATCCACTGATATTCAGCATGACAATGATATCAATATGACCTCAATTGAACTATCATACTGTGTATCTGGGCAGATTAAGCAGTAATAAGCAACACACTGGATAGCATCAGGTAGGGTTTGTTCTGCCTATGCTTTAGAGTATTGGAAGGTGGCACCTGTCCAATCAATACTAGTTCTGTGCATAATCTGTTGATGGGGAAAGTTGCAAGGGCCATTATTATAGATGTAAAGCGTACAGGTAGAAGGGTCTATGCTTGCTACACTCAATGCCCTGTTATCTGTAGTTAAAGTTGGGCTGCTATCACTGCATATAAATGGGTATTTCCACCTCTTCTCATGAATGTAAACATAGGCTTTCTCAGTAGGCTACAACTAAAAATTTCCCTTTTCACCTCTTACAAAAAAAGACCTCATTGGAATAGAAGATGAATAGACTAATGTACCTGACATGAACCTAGATATTAGTAAGGAACATTCTTCATACACTTCCCACAAGACATGGTGAATTTTTTGTGAAAAACTGAAAAATAAAACTACATTGCAGATATCCTTTTGAACTAAAACACAAACACTGCTAATGTGAGGTAAAATTGTCATATTTATGCTCTTGGCTGATTCTATACTTCAACTTTACCCTTGAGTTCTTGATTCATGGAAAGATCATGACCTAATGCTGATCAATATATATAAAAATTGATTCATGCCTAATGTAACTCTAGTGCAATTGATGGACTACGTCCATTTATGGTGTAACTGCAATGACATCAGTACAGATATTTCCAGGATAAGTCTCACCATGTTTCAGTACAAAGTCTGGGAAAATGTAGAAGAATGTTATTAGAAGAATTCATCACTCATCAGTGTTTCCTGGCCACATCACATAAGTTAGCACTTTCACTTTTTAATTTCTTTAGACAATCAGCAAGTTGTAAAAGTTCTAAAACTCAAGCTGGAGGGCAAAGAGGTTTGTTCCAGGGGTGGCATACAGAAGTCTAAATTTGTCATAGATACGGCAGACTTGTTTGAAAATGCATCAATAAAGCAATGTAGGCAGAAAAATGGCAGAGGTAGAATTCAGAACAGTAAGACAATACAAGCATACCTTTATTTTCCTTTTAAATTTGATATTGAAATGAATGTACAGCATAATATGTAAATTTTCATCATGTCTAACAAGACATACAGCTGTGTCACGCAACTTTCCTACCAAGTTCTTATCATAGAATCATAGAATTGCTGAGGTTGGAAGGGACCTTTAAGATCATCAAGTCACACCACCAGCCCACCCTGACAAAACCACTTCTAAACCATGTCCGCAAGTACCACATCTACCTTTTTTTTAAATACCTCCAGGGATGGCGAATCCACCACCTCCCTGGGCAGCCTATTCCAATGTTTGATAATCCTTTCAGTGAAAAAGTTTTTCTAATATCCAATCTAAACCTCGTCTGCTATACCTTGAACCCATTTCCTCTTGTCCTATCACTTTCACCAGGGAGAAGAGGTCAGCCCCCACCTCTCTACAACCTCCTTTCAGGTAGTTGTAGAGGATGACAAGGTCTCCCCTCAGCCTCCTCTTCTCCAGGCTAAACAACCCCAGTTCCCTCAGTCGTTCCTCATAAGGCTTGTCCTCCAGACCCCTCACCAGCTTTGTAGCCCTTCTCTGGACACGTTCCAACACCTCAATGTCCTTCTTGCAATGAGGGTTCCAAAACTGAACACAGTACTCGAGGTGGGGTCTCACCAGTGCCAAGTACAGGGGGATGATCACTGCCCTAGTCCTGCTCACCACACTATTCCTCATACAGGCCAGGATGCCATTGGCCTTTTTGGCAACCCAGGCACACTGCTGGCTCTTATTCATCTGACCACCCACCAACACCCCCAGGTCCTTTTCTGCTGGGCAGCTTTCAAGCCACTCTGTCACAAGCCTGTAGCACTGCATGGGGTTGTTGTGACCCAAGTGCAGGACCCGGCACTCGTAAGTAAGGCAGAGATGGATTTCTGATTGCACATTTGGTAGCTGTGAAAGGATCTCCCAGATTCCAGTTCCTTCTGATGCAGTTTTCTTCCAGTACAAAGAAAACTGATGAGGAAAACAGAAGTTGACTGATCCTTGGCTATGCCTGATAATTTCTCCTTAAGCGTAAGACTTTCCAACTCAATGGCTTTACAGTTTCTACCATGTCAAGAGAAAAGACAATCGGAACACTGTCTATACCCTGGCAACCTCTCCCTCCCCAGTAGCCTATCAAGAGCTACTGAAAGATCATGAAGAATTTCTGTATTGAGCTAGGAGTAAGACATGTATATAGAGGTGCCATGGCTTCCCAGATTCTCCGATCTGTCAGGCTGCCAGATGAAAGGGGATTTGAAAGCATGCCCATTTAATCCCTTTTCAAAAAAATATTTACTATTATTACTGAATTCTTTGAGATTTCCTGCCATTCTCACAATGGAACATTGTAGTACCTTAAGCAATACTGACTGTCTTCAGCAGAGATTTGGACCCAACAACACTCAGAAACCAAAATAATACCAATGTTTTTTGCAGGTCAGTCTCCTCCCAGCTAATCAAAGGAAATTATTACGGGGTAAACATAGCAGGCAAGCCACCATGCAAGCAGACACTATTTGGCAGCTCAGGACTGAAATATATGTTTATGGTTTAAAATGGAGGCAGACAAAAACCATCCTGGAGCTGATCCCTAGCCATTTTTCTACCCTTTCTCCTCTACACTTTCTGTTTATAAAGTTACGTGATAGCAATACACATCTTAAATGTGCTTTAGTCTGCCTCCAACATGATGACAACTGTCAGATGTCAGGGCTGTATTAGAGAGCCTAGATGTTGACTGCAGATGTTCACACAAGTAGACTGAAAGCTCTCTGATTAGCAAGCTGGATTGGGAGTGCACTCACACAGCTGCTCTGAAAGTCATAATCTCATTTTGCAGGATCTATTTCTGAGCTGCTGCTGACTTCATTTTTCCAACCTCCTATTACGGCTCTATGCGCATCTTGCAAATTAGAGGCAATTCTCCCTCCCTAATTCAGCATTTCAAGGAATGTTTGTACCTTCTTCTTTGTCTATAACAGGCATGTTAGTGATACCTTCAGCTTTATTGTGATCTACATGTGTATCTCTTCCAGGTATGTTACTTCCATCATACAGGATTTAAGTTTTCTTTAGTTTAGTTCTGGTTCTCTCCATAGTTGCTCTGTGCCTCCAGCCATACTCAGCTAGTGTTTTTTCCCAGATCAAAACGTCATTCCATTAAACCTTCATGCCTTCCATTCCATCAAAATATTGATGAATTTCCCCATAAAACACCCTGGGAGCTGAATACATGCCAGTTCCACTTGCTGTTTTTGCCGGACTGAAACTTTGAGCTCTGCATGACTTTCTGCCTCAGGTGGCACATAGTGGTTTGGATTTTCTGATGTCTTCAAGTTCAGAGCGCTGACCATCCTCCATAGTATTACTGTGGACTGGTTGATTTGCTTTGCCTGATGAACTTAAAAAGTTTCATGAGGGGTTAATTCTGATTTTTTCTGTAGTAGCCCCCAGAATTTTTTGATGCTGCTCACAGACTCATCTCCTACTGGGAACATATCTAGCCTTTAAAAATTGCTCTTCAGACTCAGTTCTGTCACAGACTGCTCTCTGGCTTCACCTTCAGTTGGTATTTTTCACTGTTTGCAGTCATGTGGTGCCATACTCTTCAAATTTCCTTATAACAGTTGTAGCATTACTTTCTTTTTGTCTGAGTTACATGGAAATTATTAGGCACATAAAGCTCTTTAAAGACACCTATTATAGAAATAGGGCAACCTTCTAACTGATTCCCTCTGTTGCTGGCAGCCTAATACAATGCTTGCAAGCACAGCATGATGTGCTATTTAAAACTTCCTGTGAGTTTTCCAAATCTCCAGGGAGTTTTGGCTCCAATGGAGCTTTTAGTTGCTCCATTCTTTCACTCTAGCTCTTTTCTTGTTCCATTTTACAAAGACCAGGAGGTGATCAGCAATCATTCAGAATTTACCATTCCCACTGGAGTTCTCCTTTATTTGATTGTTTTGCCAACTGCTTTGTGCGCAGTCAGAAGGAGCAAAGCAGCGAGGACTCTTGCCATATGCCAGGAAGGACCACACAACTGTTGGCATGAAGGAAGAGGTGACAAAAGTCACCGGGAGCTCTGCAAGGAAGCAAGTAGGGAATGGCAGCTCCCGGTGGGTGATGGAGAGTGCAGGTGATCAGCCCCTGGATCTGACACATGCTCTCAAATCAATAAAGTATGTAGCCCTTGGTGCCTATTGTTTCATTTACACCAGCTCATTTCTTAGCTGAAGAACACAATCTTTGCAGCTCATGCTCTTGTCAATCACAAAAGAACCAGGCATCCAGCTGCTGCCCCTATGGGCTCCAATAGCCCTGACCAGCTTTACCTGGAGCCTCCTCCACACCCTCTGCCCATCAGCCCAGGAGCCCTATTTCAGCTCAGCCCAGCACACCCACTTCTTGCCTAGGTTGAGTCACAGGAGCATCTGTCTCTACCTTTGAGTCTGGCCTTGCTTCCTGGATGGAGCTGAGATGTGTGCTGTAGGTAGCCGGTCTCCAGCCCTGCCTCCTGGATGAACGTGGGACCCACAGTGCAGTCTTGTTTCCAGCCCTGTCTCTGGCCAGACCCTGGAGGTGGCTTATTTCCTCACCATGTCAGAGGCTGCTGATGGACCCTGTTTCAAACCTCCACCTCTGCTCACCAAACTTAGGCCTTGTGGGATGGTGTCCCATCAGTGAGGGGCTGGCCTGCTCTGGAGTAACCTATGGCTCCTGGCTTGGCTGCTGTCATGGTGTAGCCCTGCTCACACAGCTCCCTGACAGCTATAACCTCTTCTCTCCCTGCAGAGAAGAGCAACCTTATACTATGGCAGCCCTCAATAAAAGACAGACATTAAGTTGTATAATTAAGTCAATGCAAGGAGTGTGATCTTTGCTTACCCTGGATCTATACAGAGGCCATAAAATACAAATTTTCCTCTGTGCTTTTTCAACAAAAAGATTTATACTTGTCACATTAGATGACCCAGAGTCCGACTGGCTGATCTGTACTTTCCCACCCTCATATCAGAGGGGAATATGGCCTAAGCATGTTTAGCTCAAGCACTTCCCAGCCGACATGTGTTGAGCTGAGATATAACAAGATTAAAACTAGCAGAGGGCACAGCCAGGGGAATCGGGAAGGCAGGAGAAGTTCTGTGACAACTTTCTCAAATGCAAAACTTCAGTCTGAAGTCCCTAGGGAAGACTGTCAAATCTCATTCCACAAGTAAAGAAAGGAAGGGAAGAAAGCAAGCCGCTGTCCTCAATGTAACAGCATCTGGAGAAGCCATACTAACAACTGAGACTAGTTGAGAGGAAAGACACATAATACTCAACAGGTTTTTCTAAATATAGTTGGGAATGATGTTGCAGTATACAGGCTTCACATATAATAGAGTCCTAAATGAGGCGCCTGCTGGGATGGGTGTTTGCCCAGCAGGGAGAAGTCACAAGCAGTTAAACAGCCATCTGAGACAGGAAGAAAATCATACTTCTCATTTCAAGTATTACATCTGAACATTCAGTTACAGAGCTACCAAAAATAACAGCACACATAGCGGAATCCTGTTTTTAAACACATAATTTTCTGCTAATAGGGGTCTACAAGTAAGTTTCCTCTGACATGTAATTAAAGGCAGTCAGCCAGATAGGCTGCTATTCCAGTTAAGAAATTTTTATGAGGTTTACTCCAAAGCCATGTGAAACACTTCAATGCATGCCAAAGGAATCCATAAAGATTTTCCAGTTTGTTTCTAATGTAGGAATGTATTTGACTGATTCCCTGTAATATTGTTGCATCAAAATAGGACACAGGCTTTTCCATCTGGTGATAAAGCCTGTTGGTATTTCTCTAAAGCGTTTGTTGATTCAGCCTTTCATCATAAGTGATAAAACTTGTGAGG
>NW_009647575.1:662701-674940 GCF_000708025.1 Charadrius vociferus
AAGAGTGATATTGGTAGTTTTCATTTGTGGGATTTCCTTGTGTATCTGTTCTCAAATTGAAAAGTACATGAAGTTCAAACTTTTCTGTTTCCTCTCTAAATTAATTCTCATCTGGAAGAAATTTTTAATTCTGAGTTTCTAAAATAGGCATTTAAATTTCTTGAGTGATTTTTGTTTAAGAACAGAATTCTAAACAGTTCTGTCCTTAAGCAAAAACATTGAAAATCTCACTGTACTTCTGTGTCAAAAAAGTCTAACAGAACAAAAAAAGCCAAGTCCCTGTGAATTACTTTTTCTGAAGTCCACAGATATTA
The DNA here is from genome assembly GCF_000708025.1 of Charadrius vociferus. NCBI lineage: Eukaryota > Metazoa > Chordata > Aves > Charadriiformes > Charadriidae > Charadrius > Charadrius vociferus. The sequence continues at coordinate 663,016 of NW_009647575.1, forward strand.
AAATAACTGTTATCTATTAACATTGGGTCTCCATTTTATAGTTCTGCCCCTACAGGAAAATAAATGGAAGATAAAGCAGTATAACTGTTGAACTAAATGAATGCCTGACTATGAGTTATTAAAGTTAAACCAAATTTTTCATGCCTTTCCTTGTATCTTCCTATATTGAGTTTGCTATAGGATCTATTGAGTACTAATAACCCAAAACAGGAAAGCTAAACTGACTTTAATTTATTATCTTGTTATGAAATGGCATTAGCAGATTGGGGGTGTTCTCCCCCCCTTCCCTCCCCCCCCTTTTGAATGTAGATACAAAAATTTTGGTATATAAAGCTATTTTTATGTACGTCTACATGGCATTAGATCTTTGATAGCAGTTACTGAAATCTGCACTTCTTACTGAGGTTTTTCTACACTGTACTCCACAGAAACGATCTGTGCAAAAGGCACAAGCCTCTTAAAATGTGACACAACACTATTCCACCCCGTGTAAAGGCTGAGAGCCAGCTTCATTCCATGGGAACTTGCTGAGGAACTTGACATAGGCTCCTCTGAGGAGCTAGTAAAAACTTGATTTTTAACGTGGTAGCACAAATTAAAAATCAAACTTTTTCATTGTTTTGTGAAACTGAGTGAAGTGGAAAACTGTATTTTGTATTACACTGGGGATCAGGTGCCTGAAGGGACAGCAAATAAGCACTGCGCTAATAGTGATGAAACTGAATATTTTTTTTTATGATGGATTTGTTATTCTCCTGTCTACCATAGATATAAACAGAAAGAGAATGTAAGAGTTAGGGCAAGAAGGTGGAAATCAAAATTCCCATTTATTTTCCTCTGGAGTTCAAGGCAAGAATCCTCTGTTTCTTGTCCACTTCTTGATATTTCCATTTCCTAAGTAGGGTTCAGTAATTTTTTTCAATTTTTTTTGGTTTTGGCATGCAAAAATTCACCCTGAGACTGAGGTTCCTACCAGCCCTAGAATATCTCCCAGATGAAGTTTTAACAGAAGCCCAAAAGCAGGGAACAAAGGGGCCTTCTCTCAATTGGGCTGACCCTTAAGAACAGTTTTCCAGGATATTAAGTAGCCACATAAATTAGTGGTATAAAAGGGCTTAATATTTCTTGTCCTTTCTGAGTGCAACCGTCTTAGTCATGGCACCTGCATAATCTCTAATTATAGATCTCTCTGACACGGATAAGAGGAAAAGCTCAGCATGTTTTCTTCACTCTTCAGTGGCAATTGTAGAGAGCTGGTCAGAAGAGTGCTTAATGCCAAGTCTTACAGCACCACCTGCTGTTCATTGCTGTGGCTTTGCTTCATTTCTATATCTATCTGTACAGGAACTGGTTATAAATATGTGAATCAAAAAAATAAATTCTGTTTAGGTAGGGGGGGAAAGAAGTCCACACCCAAGACCTGTATGAATAGGAGCCTGCAGTACTGGGGGGCCGGAGTGCAGACAGTATTAGTGATAACCCAGGAGTTTGTTCCCTCAGCCAACCTTCCAGCCATGGCTTTGGGAAGGATAAAGCACTGTGTGAACCGAAATTCCTCTCCCCCAAGCTGAAGAAACCATAGCACCTGCTCAGCTCTCTGCCTCCTCCATTGTGCTATTGCAAGGTAAGTTCAGTCTGGGATCTTTCTGTCCATAAAGAAGAAGTAGTGGGACAAGCGCTAGCCTGAGTAAAACTCTTGAGGCAGGTTCTACTTGCTGTGGCTGACTGTCCTCGTGACCTAGAAAAAAATCTTTGTTTCTTTTTGTCTTAATTCCCTCCACTGTAAAATGTAAACTAGGCAGTGCCCAAAGGATGTTACACTGGGCTAGAACTCAGAAGATCGGCAGTTCGTAGCTCTGGATGTTGCACTGGGCAACAATGTCTGCAACTCAGAAGATCGGCAGTTCGTAGCTCTGTTATTCACTAGCTGGTTAATTTTGGGCACTGTCTGGTTCCCCAGCTACCCTACCTGTAAGACATGATCGACAATTCCTATTTTGCTAAGAAAAATGCACCTATGTATTAGTCCTTTGCTAACTCTCTGGAAGATATGAGAACATATGTCAAAAAGACTGAGATGCTCAGGTAGACAGGTTCTGGAGAAATCTACCTGCATTTGATAGAAGAATCTATACAGTTGGACACATTTCAGCTTTGTCACTGCAGAGAGCCCTCCCTATACCTTGAACACGTGAAAGGCCTCAGACCTCATTATGCTCAGAGGCAGTCAAGGACAATAGACCCCCGAAATGGGTGATAAAGATCTGCGCTAATGAACACAGTTGTATGTCCCTATAGAGATTCTGTGAAAAATGCTAAAGGCAATGGTTTTATAATGTAACGAATTCATGTATATACTTCAGTAATTTTTTTTTGCTTTTAAAAGAAAAATGCAGTATAGATTTAGACAAATAAGAAATGTTATTTCACTGCTTACAAATGCTTTCTTTGTACCATGTTATATGAATAGCTCTATTTCATTAGCTTCCATTTCGTCATGGCATATCATCAATGAGATCTTCCCATTAGTATCCCCTGCTCAGTGTTTTATATAAAGAAAATAAGAGTCTTTGCATTTTCTGCTACTGGTATGCCACCAACTAGTGGTTAAACTACAAAATGAAATATTCTTGCTGAATCCTGCAAGTTAGTATCAAAAAACCTTAAAGATTTCAGTCTGTAGGTGCTACCTGATGCCAGTACTCTATAGTCAATGCCCTTGAACACTAAATATTTTATACAGAATTAAAGTGATGATGTGATCATAGAATCATAGAATGGTTAGAGTTGGAAGGGACACCTTAAAGATCATCTAGTCACAACCCCCCTGCTATGGGCAGGGGCACCTCCCACTAGACCAGGTTGCTCAAACCCCATCCAGCCTGGCCTTCAACACTTCCAGGGATGGGGCACCCACAACTTCCCTGGGCAACCTGTTCCAGTGTCTCACCACCCTCCTAGTGAAAAATTTCTTCCTGATATCTAATCTAAATTTACCCTCTTCCAGTTTGAAGCCATTGCCCCTCATCCTATCGCTACATGCTCTTGTAAAAAGTCCATTTTTCTTGTAGGCCCCCTTCAGATACTGGAACACCACTATAAGGTCTCCCTGGAGGCTTCTCTTCTCCAGGCTGAACAACCCCAACTCTGTCAGCCTGTCTTCATAGGAGAGGTGCTCCAGTACTCTGATCATCTTTGTGGCCCTCCACTGGGCCCACTCCAACAGGTTCATGTCTTTCGTATGTTGGGGGCTCCAGAGCTGGATGCAGTACTCCAGGTGGGGTCTCACCAGAGCAGAGTAGACGGGCAGGATCACCTCCCTTGACCTGCTGGCCATGCTTCTTTTGATGCAGCCCAGGATACAGTTGGCCTTCTGAGCTGAAAGCACGTATTGCCAGCTCATGTTGAGCTTCTCAGCCACCAACACCCCCAAGTCCTTTTCCTCAGGGCTGTTCTCAATCCATTCTCTGCCCAGCCTGTATTTGTGCTTGGGATTGCCCTGACCCACGTGCAGGACCTTGCACTTGGGCTTGTTGAATTTCATGAGGTTTCCACGGGTCCTCCTCTCCAGCCTGCCCAGGTCCCTCTGGGTGGCATCCCTTCCCTCCAGCATGTCGACAGTGCCACACCCCTTGGTGTTATTGGCAAACTTGCTGAGGGTGCGCTCAATCGCACTGTCCACGTTGCCGACTAAGATGTTAAACAGCACCAGTCCCAGTACCGGACTGGGCTTTAGCTTGCCTAACCTGGTCCCTGGCTGCTTGGACAGTTTCTCTGTATTCTTCCCAGGCTACCTGTCCTTGCTTCCACCCTCTGCAGGCTTCCCTTTTGCTTTTGAGTGTATTCAGGAGCTCCGTTTGTGATGTGTTTCCTTATGATGTGATCCATTTCCTTATGATGTCAGCAGTCTCGCTATTAACTGCAGTAAAAGCTGCTGGAAGGATCTTTATGTAAGAAAGAAACTGTGAGGTCACAGTCAATATACTGCATACTTTCATGCTATGCATGATGATGGTCAGGTAAATGATGGCAGAGCAATATGCTGCATTTACGGATTTGAGGAGGTGGTACCAAGACACAGTTGATCTAAGCAACAAAATGTCAGGCCTCTGTGGGGTGCTGGTAGAAAGAGAAACCAATGATGGAATCAAGCATCTTAGTTATCTTGGCAATCTTTTACACCACTGAAGCAGTGCTCTGCTTCCCTAAACACTGAAGTAATCAAACAAGACTATTTCTTTACCCATGGCTTCTTTAGTCAAAGGGAATTCACCTCAAAAGCTTCCTTACATTGCTTTTGCTCAGGGCCAGCTTACCAGATTCTATTGCTGCTTGTTTTTGCTGACCCCTTAAATTCTCACCTTAATACTACAGTCATAGCCACCCAAATAGAGTTTGGTCTCTAGGTCTTGTACAGTACTCTTGCATTGTCAAACAGCTTAGCTCTCTGTCATTGTTCTGAGTCCTTATAGAGTCATAGAATGCTTAGAGTTGGAAGGGACCTTAAAGATCATGTAGTTCCAACCCTGCTGCCACAGGCAGGGGCACCTGCCACTAGACTAGAGTCTTTGTCTCTTGATTATCCTTAGTGGACTTGCTTGACGTTGTTACAACACAGTGCTGTTGTTACTTCACGTATTCTGAAGGGGTGGGGAAAAAGAAAAACTTTTTTTTTTTAATTATCTTATGGCCACTGTGTTGGTGCTTAGGTGAAACAGTATGTATTGTGGCTGTTCTGTGCCAAAAAAAGGGACTCAAGCAACGTGGATTCAGGCCACTCTCTTCTGCATAGCTGGGATATGCAGGACAGGGATAGCCCCCTGAGGCCAGTGCCCTAGGCAATGTAAAGCTGCAGAGTCGGAGGCCCCTCTAGGCTACACAGATGAGCCCCATTTACAACCTGTGGGGTGGTGGATCTCCTGCCATTTTGTTGACCTGCAACCAGAGGGCAGCCATTGCCTCAATATTTACCCAAGTCCATTTTAGTGAGATTTTACCTGAACCATACAAGCGCACTTCATTTTTTGCAGCTTCACAGGCTCCTCAGCATGTATTCATGTGCCTATTACTATTTTGTAAGTCATTAAGATGATCTTTGTTTCCTAAATGACAGAAGAAGGCTTTTGATTCTCTCCTTCCATCTGTGCACATAAGAGGACACAAAAGAGGCATGATTCTCCTTCTCCACTGAAAATCATTCTCTACAGAGAATCCCTCTTCAGTCATTTCCCCACTTTTAATACAGCACTTGTCTTTATACAATTCAGCACCTGATCTCCAGCAGTACAGGATGCAATTTCATATTCACACAGCTCTCTTCCACTCTGCAAGTACATATGCAGCCCACACACATGGCTCACTGATGTTTTCACATCAGGAATCTTCTCTCCTTTCAGCAGCAATGGGTCCAACCCAACCCCCAGATCCAAATAACACAAGGTACTCCTTTTTTCTTCATTAATTTCACCTAGTGTGTTGTTGCTTTGAACTTCAATAAAGCAGTAGGAAAAACAGAGCCCTACACCACCATACTTAAAACAGGCGTGTCCTTTTGCACCTAAAGCAACGGAACTTTATTAGGAAGCTGTCAGATATAGACAGACAGATTCAGGAGATTACAGCCGCATAGGTCAGTGGGAGAGAGCAGCAGTAATAAAGAAGACAGATGATCTGCAGTGCTCCTGATTGTCGCTGCTATACCAACAGAGGTACAAGTGCTTCTACCACATCTGGAGAGGCTAATACCTTTGTCCTGGAGGTATTGCCTAAATGTGGAGTTACATCACCCTAGAAGATATACTGTTGAGCATAGGTGGGTACAAACGTGCCCCCTGAAGTCTCTCTGTCACACAGTGCTTCCTCATCCTTTGTGGTGCAGCAGGGACTTTTTTTGCTGCTACAACCCTACATGCAAAAAAAGTGTTATGGCAAACATTATGCAGTCACTGCTAAGATCGACCTCTTTCATGCTCAGTTAGAACATTTTTGCTATCCCAAGAGTTCTGAAAGACACACTGGAATCAAAGACTATTGGAGGAAACTTCTCCTTTAATAATGATCTTCCTTCCTTTTTTCTGCTCTCCTAACATGAGAGAAGTGACATTTTTCCTTAATAAGAAGGATTGGAAGGGCTGAACCAAACCAATCCCCAGCACCATAGCATGCTGCTGTTCCAGTGGAAGCTTTGTCTCATTGACAGTTGTTGTCACTAGCATCAATAATTTAAAGCCACAGACACTGTGAAGTTGTAAATAATTTAGAAAATATAATTCATGTCCGTTCTTATTGCTGCAGCTCAGTCAGGATCCAAACTTTTTTATACCAGTATTCATACTAAGGAGCACACACAATACTCAGCCTGCAGCAGTTCCTTCAAAACATCTCTCATTATTTTTATTTAGTTAACATTTCAACATTATGTTCTTGAGAGCAGACGCTCTGGCATACTGTAGCGCATTGGAACAGCAGGTTCTGAAATTCTTTCTGTTAAAAGGTTCCCTAAAATAACAGAAGCATCATTAAGTCAAGGAAAACTCTTAAATAAATAATAATTTGACAAAAAAGAAAGGCAACAAAAAAACACACACCAGAGTTCTTACTGCTTGCCAGAATGTTATACAAAAATATATTGGGTCAAAGTATGATTGAGACCTCACAATTCTTCCTCCAAGAAACATTAAAACAAACAAAAACTACAAAAAAAACCCCACACCCCTCATTCTAAAGTTACCTTGGACTTAAAAGAACTCTAGAGGATTTTTTTCCCTCCTCATAAAATAAGAAATAAAGCTGGTTGCCAAGAAACCTTGTAAAGGATTCCTTAATGACAACTTTCTGACAAGGACCCTTTCCAATAACTTCAGGTTTCTTTCCTGATATGAAGCACTTATAAATCAGATGCTAATTAGTTATCTGAGTTTAAAAGCTATGGGGCTAGGTAAGTCCCCCAAGTGACAGGTGCCTTTGAACCACAGATATTCCAGTATTATTGAGATATATTGAGGGATTGCTTCCTGTTTTGTAAAACGAAACACCAAGAATCAGTGCAGTTGTTGTTCATGAGAATATTCCTGTCACCAATGTAATTTACATGCATTAATATTTTTTGCTTATATGAGTAAGGTTGCTTTACTGAGGAAGGCTGTTGAACTCGGTTACAGATATGCTGTTGTTTCTGATGAAGATCATGAAAGTTTTCTGATATGGGCTTTATGTAGAGTTCAGGAAAGGTTTTTCTTGATTACTTTTTTGTTTATTGTTTTCCTTTTCTTTTATAAAAGGAAGAAAAAGTTGTGAATTTTTCTAAACATTGATGCTATTGTTTAATAGGCTATCCTGCGGAGGGAAAAAAACCCTCATCTCTGGCAGGAAGTCTTTGTTGCATCTCTTTTCAGTTGCAACAGTAAGTTTCAGAGCCTGCAAAAGAAAAAGCGGCTTGCGTGCTGACTAGCTAGGTAAACTAAAATAGTTGCAAGGGCACAAGAAATCCCTAGGTACAGAAAGGAAGAAAAAAAAAATATTCAAGGTTTCTAAAGAAGATTCAGTCTTTTCCTATAAACTTTTTACAAACTCTTTTCATTCCACTTGCTCTCCCAGCAGCCTATGTAGAAAGCTTTCCCTTTTCACCAGCAACAGCTCAATCCTAAAGAAGGGTTGCCCTAAACCCTATCTAGTGTGATTAGATTAGATGATGGGGGATGTTTTTATTCATCTTGATATAACTGATTGGTTTTGTTAATTTTTTTAAACAACCTGTGTTCTTGGTTGCTCTTACTGCAACTTGATCCATTGTGTGGCCTACCCTAACTAGGCTGTTGTAACTCATTCAGCTACAGTTTTAGGTAGACAAATGTCCAAAAAGTTTCACACCATCCAACCTTCCAGCTTCTTTTTATGCATTCAGCCTTCCCTGAAGTAACTGGAAATGCTCCTAGTTATTTCATTGTACTGGATCAGGTTTTTTTGTTTGGTTTGCGTGAGCAAATGCAGGTTTACCTCTGAAACAATCACCTTGAGCATCTCTAGGGACAATGGAGGAAAAATGGACACTTCTAGGCATCAACCACCTACATCAAAAATCATGCCCTTAAATTGTCAAGGATGATTTCTTCAAATGTGTAAATATCTATACAGAGCAACATAAACTTGTGTGAAGTAACTCATTTTGTGTCCCTGTCACTCTGAAAGACATGGAGATATTCCAAGGGACAGACCAAAAAACATGGTTGAGATGCAGCCTTCAAACATAGGCAGAGCACAGTATGATTCCTAGTGTCACTCACACTTCTACCAACTACTAGTCTGAGTGGTATGCAGAATAAAGTTCTCTACAAATCTCAGACTTCTGTATATCAGAATGACTAGACAACTTCGTGGGTACACCCAGAACTGACCCTAGATACTCAAAACTTGGGAACTCAATAGGAAATTGTGGGTAGTGTCCTCAGGTATTGCCCTTTTAGAATTAAAGAACTGATTCGGAGCATCTTTTACTCCCCTTGTCTTCACAGCAATGCCAACTGCACAATACACAGGAAGTTTCAGGCACCACTTTCTTACCAGGCTAGCCACCAAAAGATCAAAATAAGAGACCATAAGGCAAACCCCACCCAGTTTCTTCTAATAGCACATAATGTCTGGCAGACATATGCTAATATCTGAGAGAGAGGCATCTTAGAAAATGGACAAAACTATCATCATTTCCTAGCATGTGTCACTCTGTGTGTTACAGCTGACTAAGGGTTAACAGTCTGGTGTAAATGCATGGTGAAGTGTTTCACTATGTAATGTGATCAGCAATAAGATTGTTATAGAGCATGAACTTCAAAGTTTCATTTAGACTACTTTAAGAAGCTTCTTACATATTTGAGTCAGAACAGAAATATCCAGGTATTGAAACTGGATTTGAAAATCTACTGTAAACATCCATTAGTGCTTCCAAATGCAGCCTTTAGCTCCTTATAGCTACAGAAATGCTAAATCCTTTATTCCATATATAACAAGGAATATATAAGAATGATGTTCCATATGTATGCCATATATAATAAGGTTGACCTAAAGAAGCCATACAGCTCCAAGAACAACTGAGTGTGATCTCTTGTTGCATCCTAAAATGCTTGCGTAAGATTATATCATTATCTGCAAATACATGAGTAAACTAATATATAGATCCACATGTCACAGGGTCCTCAGTATATATTTGATAGGCCTTTCTTATTCAGAATTACTAAAGCCTGGTTTCACACTGCAATAATTAGAAATCCTTAAATTAGATTTTCTATAAAAGAACGTCTACAGCAATAAGCATAGAAATCTTTTACTGAGTTATCTAGTAAACCAGAAGATGGATTCATGGTTCTAACCAAGGATTCTATCTTTACCACCTTGTGTCCTACATCATAAGTCAGATATTTTTCAAATGACATCAAATAATTGTTTACCATTTCTCCTCACCTTTGAGGAGAAAAGAAGGCTCAAGACAAAGTTAACAGTTCTAACTAATCACATGGCTAAATCTTCTTTAAATTAGAATCCTTCTTGCACTACACATTCACACATAGGATATAGAACTTTCTTTTTTCTAGTCCCATTTTTCAGGAAGTTATTAAAGGGAAAACTTTAAACTGACATTCCCAAAGCCATTCCTAAGTGTTCAATCTTTCACATGTTTTAAAAATGTCTAAGTCTCCAACACCTCTGTCCTTGGTAAACTAGAATTCACACTGAAACTTCCACTGGAGGAAATGATACTCTTTCTACAAATCGTAGGAGCTGAGCATTGGCCAAGCAGAAGAGCTGTTGTACTCTGCTTACAAACTTGTTTGCAGAGCAATGGTATATTAAATAACATTTATGTAAGCAGCCTATTAACATGTTATCTGATCCTACTACATCTTATTGCTAATGTGAAACTGGCCTAGTTTGACCCCATGTGACTTTGTATATTTACCTTGGATGTCATGTCAGGAGTTCATTGTTAGCTTCCACTGCAGCTGGAGAGAACTTGACACCTTGGGTAGACCAGCGTTCTCCTGGCGATGCTTGAACATTAATTGATTATACAGTGGGACAAGGTTTTTAATTTAGGTGTTCAGAAAAGGCCTTGAAGTTAGCCTGAGTAAATCTAAGCTTTGGTGTCCTTAACTACTTAGTAAGCAACAGAGTATGAGAACTGGTATTTGATACTACTAGGTTCCTTAGATGTTTCCCTAGTATTCACTGCAGCTTCATCCCGTGGCCTTATTACAGCTACAGGCCACGGCTCTACTCCCTTAAGGAGAGAAAGAACATGCTGCTCTTTCAATCTTTTCAGTCACTTCTCTGAGTCTTGTCTGAGAGACAGATATTAAGAAGAAGCAAGAGGGAGAGGGAAAACGGATGAAGAGTGGGATCAAGACAGGCAAGTTCAGATTTGGAGGCCTCGGGATAAGACTTCAGAGAAAAATTTTTTTTCTGAGAAACCTGAGAAATTTCACCTTTGGAAGTAGAGAATGAGCAGTGAAACCCTTTATATTGTATGCTTGTCTATACACTAGAGTAGTTTCTCCACTTCCAAAGCTTCAATAAATAATAGTACTTACTTAGGAAGAGCATTGCTTTCCAGAAAGTTATTTCATGTAAGTAGACTAATATTTATCTGTTCCATCCACATTCTGACTATGACACCTACAGGCCAGAGGAGAGCTGTGCGAAAGAGTGAAGATTATTTTTAGGAAAAAGAAACTTTTTCTTCCCATTCCATCGCAAAAAAAAAGATATTTATGATAAGCCATATACCACTTGTATTACTGAGCTAGTAACAGTACTAAATTCACGTGGTTTTCTTTTTTGTTTTAATTTAAAGGGGAGCAAACAACTGCTTTCCTAAATCTCTCCAAGGATATCTTTAAAGGCATAGCTGTAGATTAGTGAGAAAGAACTTTATGAAAGGGTTGTGTTCCTTCCTGAAAAGTCTATTCAGTCTGAATAGCTACATCACTCCATATAAGAATGCACAGATATTAAAATGTAATGCTTTTTACCAATAGCTATTGAAAAATTACTTCTTGAAGACAGTTGTGACGGTTTTTACCTTCCTCAAATTGAAAGAGGTCAGGAAAAAAGGAGTGTTTGTAACAGAGCAAGGGATGCTGCAATTTCTGTTTGCCACTGGGTCCCACTAAAAAAATGAATTTGAGTTGCCTTGGGCTGGTGAGACATGGTGCCCAACCCAGCTGTGATTACAGCTTTACTAGCAACTCTACAAAATTAAAACTTATTCAGGAGAACTTGAACACATAGGGAGGGAGGAAAGGTGTCAACACAGAATCAAGGAATACAAAAGGCACAGTAGATTTTATCTGCTGAAGGCCACATATATCTTTTCAGAAACGTCACCAGTCTTTTTTCCTGTGAGCTCCTTAAACGTGTGTCACATTACTGGGGGAAACTACTTGGATAATAGAGTACATGTAAAAGCTAGATTAGAAAAGATCGACTTGAATTCACACCAACCACTATCTGCTTTTCAGCTCTTAATAATGTACAGTATAGACATATCACTGTCTGAATCAGTCATCGGAGCTGCTGTCCATACTTCAGACACATTAACACTTTTGCTCTTTTTGTTGTGCATGGCAAAATATCTGGTGTCTGTTGTCAGGGTTTCCAAATCTCCCAATCTTTACTTGCTTTGTCTCCATTTCTTCCTTTCATAGAATGGTTCCTGATTCTTCCTAGATACCCCTGAGTACTTCCCAACGAGAAGAACCATATCCTGGGTGAGAAAATAGGAATTTTATTTTAACCTACTCTGTGAAAGAAGTGGAGACTCCAGCCAAAGTTCTATCTATTTTAGTGAAAGACTTCTAACCATGACTGTCCTTAATAGTGCCATTACCAAGTGACTTAAGGAGACAGATTTACAGGATATTGATTTTCTTTCCC
>NW_009647575.1:674974-685945 GCF_000708025.1 Charadrius vociferus
TCTGGAAGTCTTGCTATTAAAAAAGTTTTCTTAGGAACTGACTTACTTTAGCTTTTTTTCTAACTGCAAATATCCAAATTCAAGACTAGGAACACAGCAAGATATGCATTTAGGTTGAAGATTTTATCTCTAGAACCAAAATCCGGATCAGTTTGGGGTTTTCACTTAACTATTATTTGTAAACATAATCTGCTTTCTTTACCCTTAGCAATCACTTGTCTTCTGTGATGTTTAATATTGCTCAATTTCTTCTTCTACTTATAGAGCATCTTCATCATGCAGCCACTCAAATCTGAGATTAAAAAAAAAAAAATCCTAAGAAATACTATGACAAATAAAGACCATCTGGTAGGCATAAACATAAATGAGATGCGCACCAAAAATCTCAATAAACACTGAATCACCATCAATCTAGTATACACGCAAAGTCCCAAAACAACAGAATTATTTTGCAGTGAGTAATGTCTTGCCAATGGGGTACTACGCACACTATGATTCATTTTCACAGTCTAATGAGTTCCTCCCACCAAAAAAGCCAGTCCAAATTTATTTTGCAGTATCAGTCTTAAATTTCATTCATTCATTTACCCTAAAGTACATTTGTTGTGATTTTTATCTATGGCATTGTACTCGGAAACATGTTTCATGCGCATACACAAATTCTCGTTATTGTAGCTTCAGAATCTGTAAAGTTCCTTGCTTTCTTTTACAGAAGGGGAAAATGTATACAGCAGGAAGACAGGAACATGGGTAAGGTCAGGCCACTACTTCTGCTCCAGCAAAGAAGGAGTAACACATCAATTACCTACAAAGATTTGACTGAAGGTTCTTTTTGTCACAGACATAAAATGCTGCTGAACAACCCACACCTTATAGTGAAACATCGAGTGCTAGCCTATGCCCTGCACTTGGCAGGGGCACATGGGTTGAAATCCTGCCTAACTGAGTCAATGAATTGTTGAGTCAATGTCAGCAAAGCCGAAGCTTCACCCAGGGCCCACACCTTGCTATCACACCCTGCTGCCCAAAAACAGGGCATGAGAGCTACTGAAGGGATAACCTGGACTTCCTGCAAATCTGCAAAATGCTAGTTGAAGGCAAAGACATAATATCCCGTTACCTCCTGTGTACTCTCCTCTCAGGAGGAAGATTTAGAAGCCAGCCTTTGGCTAATCTGCAAAAGAAGGGGTTTATTCTCACTTCAAGGAATATTTCTTTTTTCCATTCCTGACAGTCATCTCAAATAAATAATGATTTATCCACTGTTCTTCCATTTTCTCTTACTGCTAATGACTGCAAAGAAAAATTTCAAAATCAAGAGTTCAAACCAAAGAAAGCCCATGAAACTCCCCTTACAAGTGTATACAGAACAGAGGAATGGATATAATTTCAGGAGCATTTCAAACTACAGATAATTTTAAATTACTTATTGGTATTTAATGAATGAGTGATACCCGCTGTTACATTATTTAGTAGCAGAGTGCTCTTTTGAAGGGCTTTACATGATTCTGTAGATATTTTTACACAGTACCTTTACTTTTTTTCTTTTTTTTTTTTGAAAGGACCAAATACTCAGGAAATGCCCACTGAATGGAGTGGAAACAGAGCATCTACCATCAACCTCACTTTTTGGATTGGGTTCAGCTACTTTGAATATACTGACTCCTAACCAGGTACTAAAGCAGAATCTAAGCCCACAGTAGAAGTTGGAACTGTCCTTCCACTCAGCCAGACATAATGTGAAGTGTCAGGACCTTTTCTAAGTTCTGAGCTACAGAAGCCACAATAAATTTGTTCCATCTGACGAATGGCTCTGCTCTCACCAGAAGTAAGTCCCCATGATAGTATGCTGGATAGCATTGATGCAGCATCCGCTGTGAAATCCCACTGGCGGGTGCCCCTAACTTTTACAATGTTTCTGACAAATTTTAGAAATAGAGTGACCTGTAAGTGCAGAATAAATTAAGTTTCTAAGTGGTTATCCTCAAGTCCATAATCATCTTAACCCACAATATATTCTGTGGCACAGTACTCCCTAATGTGTTACCATATCCTTCCCCCAACACTGTTCCCCAAGAAGTGCATTCACATAGAGGTTACGCTCCATGTACTGTGCCCCTCAGTGTCATTCTTCCTGTTCTCAGCAGGTAATATTTGGTTTTATTTCTCCAAATGAGGGAAGATTTTACCAAATCTGCCTCCTTGCTCTCTTCATTTTATACCATGCCAGTTCTTCTACCCTAATTTCAAACACTTTTTGGGCTCCATTCTTGTGGAAGGACTGGTGGGTACCAGTTACCTTTCACAATTCTGAGCAACTTATTTTTTCTCTTATTTTTGCCTACATATTTGTACACTGCATACTACTTATGCATGTGCTCCCTTGTCTCTGATTAGAGCTGGCTGCGTCATCTTACAAATCATGCATTACAGGAATTCTCATCCTTTAGTATTAAAATAAATTATTCATGTTCTTTACAAAATAAGGCGTTTTATTGCTGCTGATTAAATAATATGCCTAATAGATATTGTTTGCAGTATTTTTTGCCCATCAATCTTTTCATGAATTTTTCAGAAATATTTGTATTACTCTGTCTCTGGCACTGGTTATTTGGAGTCAGGGAGATAGATAAACATCACCTTAACATATTCTCCCTCAATAGGGACTTACTTGGACTAGGAGATGGGGGAGGTGTTGTGAGCTACATATTTCTAGGGAAATACCTAGAAGTTAAAAAAAAAAAAAAGAAAATGTAGATAAAAGAAAAATACTAAGATCAGATGCTTGTGATTCTAGCTACAGTGTGACTTCTTTCTTTCCCCTTCCTTTCAGAGAGGGAAGATGCTGCAGTTCAGTAATGAATTTGCTGTACACTGAATCCAGAGTGAACCTCCAGGAGAGGGAGACAATGAATAGGGCCGTAGGAAGGATTGAACGCTGATGTCAATTAAACCGAAACCATGAAATAAATGAGGGGTTTCAGTAGTTGTTCTTCATAGCCACTTCAGTTTGGTATGCATGGGAATGCTTCCATTTTATTGCAATAGTAAATTTCAGAGCACAGAAAGAGAGAGAATATTGGCATTTCAATCAAGGCAGCTTCATACACACACGTGCAGCCCACTCAACTCTGTGTTGAAAGCTTTATGAAAGAAAGCCTGTAGGATATCCAAGAGATTACTTACAAGATTCTAAGGGATGGATTTTTACGAAATCCTTATAACACAGCCTGGTGCCCTTGCTGAAGTGAATTTGAAATATGCCCCTGAGCTCCTCAGAGTCTGCAGACAATGCTCATAGGTATCAGGGTATACATACATACCTACATTTATTACAACAAACAGACATACGCTTGTTTCAAATACAAAGATAAGGTGTCAATCTTTGAGATTTTAAAAAAATCAATGGTGTTTGTAAGGGCTACTATTAATTTTCATTACCCCATCAGTCATTCAGGAAACAATGTTCGTCTGTGTTGCTTTAGCTCCTGAAAAGAGAAAACAGCCATTGCACAGGAATATGGGGGTAGGAGTGACAGAGAAAACAAGGTTTTAAATTTTCAAGTAATCACAGGCTACGCCATCGTATGCCTTAATATATCCTGAGAATTTTCTTGAGAAGCTAATATTACATGAGGATAAAATGTAGTCCTCAGCACATTAGTAAAATATTTATACACTACCTTCCTTCTTGACAGAAAAAAAAAAAAAAGGGACCCATTCCACCAGCGCTAAGATGATTCTCAGAGGACCTGCACATTTTCATTAGCCAAATTATTAAATCACAGTCTCTTTAATAAGCTGGAAATGCCTTTGCCAAACACTGTGATAAAGGGTGCTTCTCAGTAGAATAAGATAGCTCACAAAAAACCCCCAAAAATTTAATTAGTTACATTTTCTAGAAAAAGACCCTAAAATGTGAATTTTTCATAAAGTTCTGGGAACAAAACTGAGTTAATTTCAGTTTATACCATGTTTATAAATAACAGAAATAGACACTGACACTAATATTCCACAGACAGGTGATACTCTGAAATCTTACAATAGACAATGTGATCAGTTTGCAATTGCTACATAATTAAAGTTATAAGACAGTTCCCATTTTCAGATGTATTTTTCACCTCAGCTGAACTATCCAAACACAGCTCTTGCAGGGAGTTAGGTTTCTCAGAGGAATTGATACCTGTATGGGAGTTAGAAAGAGAAACTTGTGGGATCTGCATTTAGGAAGAAATAAAATGAAGTAGCCCATTTCTATAGAGAGCTTTTTGCCACCTCTGTGCACAAATTGCCTCAAATCAGCTTCCCTTACATTTCATCCCTTATATCTTAGACTGCCGTGGAATTTGATTCCCAGCCTTCAGGTGGTGCTGAATTCATTCTGGTTTTGCTATGCAATTGCTGCATTACTTGTAAAATTGTTTAGTCACAGTTAGTCAGCTGATGCCTTGAGTCAGTGGCAAAACACAACGTATAGTTTTGCTGACGGTGTGACTTCATTTATTTCACAAAATGGAAGGACAGTTTGTAGCTTTTTTTTTTTTTCCCCTAGTTCTTTGAAGAACTTTGAAGCTCTTTATTGCTATTTAAAATATAGGCGAAGCCTGCCTAAGGTATCCCACTGAGCCGCACTGCTCATTGCAGCTTTTGGATGAGCAAAGAAAGGCGGCTTCAGACTTTGAATGTATCATATGATTACTCTAAAGTCAGGGCCTGAGTTTGTAACATGACCACCGCTGTTTCAGTTTTCTTAAAGAGCTAGCAAGTCTTCTGCTGCTGAAAATTTGATGAGAAATTTCACCTTCTCTGTGATCCTGCATGCTGAGAACCGCATTACCCTGAGTGCAAACCCACAGAAATCAATAACTACCTGAATAGCAATGTGCTCCTCAGCAGAAGTCAGGGTGACAGATACTGACCACAATAATTCAATGAAAAAAAGTACCTGATGTTACTTGTGTAGATAGTGGTTTATTGTCAGATCAGATGAAATGCAATTGTTTGTTTGTTCCTGAGCAAAATACAATGGCAAAGTAACTGCATGTAAATGTATATAGTTAAGTCCTGTGAAATAAATTTGGAGTAACTATGAGTAACCATGCTCAGTCTTTTCCAGACTAGTGAGTAATATTCAAGACATGCTACATGCAATGGTTTGTCTTGTTTAAATGTCAAATTCCCTGTTCTGTCAGCTGCGTGGCACCTGCAGTTACTATTGAAGATAGCACCTTCCGCTGGCACCAATGATAATTGCAAAAGATGGACATATCTGTACTTGCAGGTCTGAAAAATTAACCCAGAAAAGTGGTAAGATCACATTCAAGGGAAGGCAGGAGAATAAATTCCTGAGCATTTAGCTACATGCCATCATCTCCAGGGGGGCTGAGCCTAGAGCCAGAGCTGTAAGCAAAATCTTACTTGCACTTCCAACATTGGTTAAGACAGTAGCACAAAGAATGGAAGAAAGAGAGGAGCTAGGAGAAGGGGAAGTCCACTGCCCCACTGCCTTGCTAGGAGCAGTGCGGTAACATCTAATACACCCCACCTGGCTGTAGCAGCAATCATAAGGTAAAAATGGGCAAGAGGGGTATAAACATTTTGCCAGCGTCCAGCAATATGCTGCCCTGGGCAATTGCTTTGTCTCACGAAGCAGAGCCCTCCTCAGAGAGCTCTGGTGGCAGTTTACAGGTGACAATGGCTCTGCAGGGGGCTGTAGCTCCCTGCGGGAGGGAGCCAGCCCCAGTGTACAGCTGAGTCCCAAGAGGCCCAGCGATGCCAGCTCACTTTCTTCCACAGCTGGTGATATGAATCGCCCAGCAGCCTTTGTGCTTGCACAGCCAAACAACCAATTATACGCTGCAGATATGGCATACATGCTGTACTGGAATTGTTCGCAATCCACATGCAATTCAAAAGCCACCATTTAACCACCCTTGTCATAACCTCAACCTTTCAGAAACTGTGCATTGTCACTGAAACAATTGTTTTCTCATGGTTTCAGGTGCCAAAGAAATCAGTGCACTCCACAAGTTTTATGCCTTCTAGCAGTTCTATTCACTTCAGACAATTGGATCAGCATTGTACAGCTGCAATTCCTGCAGTTTTTCATCATTTGCCTGAGTTTATACAAGGGATAAAACAGAGAGGGCAATTCGCCTCTTAGCCAAAGGAAAAGAGATGGCATTTCTCTCCCAACACAAGTGTGACAAAAAGTCTGTATGATTTGAATAGAGATGCAATTCACTGGGGCAATTCATAAGCAGAATACAGTGTTTTCCTTGAACCAATTACATTTATGGTAATTATTTGCATATTATGATCATATGTATATTATACAAACAGAAAAGGCAGCTCTGCATCAAAAAATGTAACCAATAAGGCAGAAAAATCTTATTGAAGGATATCTGAGTCACAGAGCTAGAGAGTCCTGATTTATTGATGATAAAAAAACAGTCAGACTCATCACTGATATTACAATTTCAGTATACACATGATTCAGCTACACAACTAAAATGTAGAATTTATTATGCTTTCTTGTCCTTATTGACATAACCTTCTTCTGTTCATGTGGAATTTCACAATGTAAAAAGCTCACTGTCAACAGATTGAAGACAATTAGGAATATTCCTTCCTCGCTTCTCTGTTGTATAGTCTAAAAAGGACAGTGTAGTCTCATATTACACTCTGTTCTGTCAGCATTAATCTTGCACTGGAATGTGTGTATAGCTTGTTTTGATCTCAGCCATACCACCTTTTTTTCAATGTTAGAGTTTTTATTGAAGTTCCAGAACGAAAATATGGACTACATCTAGGGATCACAAATTTCACTCATTTGAGGAGCAAACCGACAAAAATGACAGAGGGAGGGGAACTGCGTTGGTGTTAATAAACTGTACCTGCTGCTCTGTTTAATACGCAACAGTTCAAAGCACAGTTTTTCAGACTGCAAGCTTGGCTTCCCTGGAGACATTCAAAGCATGCCTGGGGAAAGCGGGGGGGAGTGAGGCGGGAAATATTCCTTTGCTTAACCACTTCCACTTATAATTCAGTACAAGCCAAACTGCTGGCAGTCCACGGAATATTCAGGAAAGGTTTGGGTTTTTGCCAGGATCTGAAATGGCAATGGTTATGCAAGTAGGAAAACTGTCCTGTTGTAACATTTAACTATCAAAGTTCTGTGCTTTGGTAATACAGGGGAAGGAAGCGGCAGAAAACTATCCTCTCCCTTAAAAATACTTGGGTGACAAGTAATGACAAAATGGTTATTAAAATTCCCGTGGTGCTTTGAAGTGAATGTTAGGCATTTACCCTCGATATATTAATAAATTTCTAGCTCTTTTCCATATTCTTCCATTTTCTTCTGACGTTAAATTAGACATTTGGACTCAAAGTGTTGTATAATATTATTGTATGTTATTAAAGGAGAGAGAAGTGATTTTACAAAAACAGAGAAGTGATTCCTATGTATTACTTACCTTCATCACAAGAGGGTGATAGGGTTTTACCAGTAAATTGCCTTAATATCCTGAATGAGAGATGTTGTAGCAAAACACAGAAATGTATGTTTATTACCGTGCCCTGGTAATAATCATTGATCCTAGAGGTTTATTTTAACCCTCTTGTTTAATTTAGGGTCATTACAGTTTCCTGTGCTGTGAGCTGCAATATTTAAAGCCTCATTAAGCCTATGACCTTGCAGTTAACCTGTTAGCTCACTGTTTCCTTCTCTGTGGTAGATCTGGAAACAAAGGATTTAAGCACTGGAGGTCACTGTATTATTATCGCAACATTAAGCCAGCAGTACACAGCCCCACCACCCCTTGCATGAAGGAAAAATGCAAAGAGAGCCGAGAGCAGAACAGAGACCTAGGCTGCACGTGAGCATGAGTATGTCTGTCTTTTGCTGTTGTAGGCAGTCCTACCAATGCCCCGTTATTCACCATATTCAAGGAAAACAGCCTAGAATCTGACCAGGCAATAGAGCCATATACCTGGAAAAAAACTACACACCTGACCAAAGGCAGAAGGCACATTTTGGGAGGAACTTACAGTTTAAGACTCTTCAGAAACTTCGTACAATGTTTAGTGCATATACCAACTTTATTAAATATTGATGGGTTTCATTCCCCTCGCATGTAAATAGCTTACTCTTTTCCATCATGTTTTACTCTTGTTTACTACAGAGAACAAGTGAACAGTGATTTAAGTGTTCTTGAAATTCATCCAAATACCATTTAAGAGCTGTGATTTCTATTTCTATGGTGTAAATAGTCCTCTGCTCTGTGCCCTTCACAATAAATGGATTATATTACTCCCAAAATTAGAGCCAGTGAAACATGGTTCAGCTGGTGCATGACAATAAGCATTGCGTGATTGGAGAATAACTTATGGTGTATATAGTCCTCTGCTCTGTGCCCTTCACAAGCCTTACCTCAACTCTGCCAGAGACAGCAGTACGCAACAATAGAAATTGCCCTAATGAGAATGTGATCATCCTGCCCCACAGAGCACATACACAGCCCAAGTCCTGGCTATAGTAATCAACCACCTTTCAAATAAGTTTGAAATCTTGAGGTGGCTTTGTTCATTATGATGAAATCCATTGGCTGCTCCTGTCAGTTTGGGTCTGAAGCACTGATGACTGAAAGACAAGAGTATGTAATAATGATCTGAATGGGAACAATGCTTTATCTGAAGCATTATGTACAGAAATAAAGGTGTAAAGGTGCAGCTCATGCCGTTATGTTCATATATTTTACTTTTGGCAATCACTCCTGGCTGATTGCTTAACGGCAAACCTTACCTCTAAGACGAAGCTGACACAAATTATTTGTAATGATCTCCCGCAACCCCTTGGTAATCCTAAAATTATTTATTTGTAATGATCTCCTGCAACCCCTTGGCAGTCCTAAACTCTACATGACTATATACTGGCCCCTCTGGAACCTCTCCCAGTACTCCAGGTGCACAGGGAGTAACTGCTGAGCCAAGCGTGTTCATGGCTCAGAGGTATAACAGATACCATAAGCCTAAAATTAGCCAGTTTTTAATATTAGATATAGCAGTGACAAACTTTACAATGGGTCATAATCAACTACTACTTTGTTTTTCTCATTTTCAGGTAACTTTTCTTTATTCTACAAAAATGCCAGAGCTGTTTTGTAGCCTGTGAAATACTGTTCCCATGTTTTGATCCTTTGGATGTGTCATTACAAAGCGTCACCTTAATACACAGACACCACTTTTTTTAGAATACACATAGGTGTGGAAAACATACACACCCTAAGGCACTACACCTCCCCCTCAAGCCTTGTCAGCAGCCCTGTCCAGGCCATCAGCACACGATCAACTTGTCTTCAAGTTGCAACTGCACTTCATAACCCAACAATGCTGCTTTATGTGTACAATATGATTCACGAAATTATCCGCCCACAACTACTAAGAGAAGGGGGTGGGAATATAAGCTTTCTTCATTGTTTCTCATGGTTACAAGGACTTACGTTAAACAAACATCTGCGTGGAATGATCAACTTTGGAAAATGTAAGACGTGTAAACTGAGTGTGAATTTGGGAAACTCACAGTGACCCTGAGCCATGACCTGTGCTTCTGTTCCAGAAGAACAAGAGGCTGAGGGGACAGAGTGCAAGATGATAAGCAAAGGGTTAACCCAGGTTTAGTAGTGCCATTATGACCCGTCATGAGGGGTCATGAGTTTCTGTTGCTAGAAGGCTTTTCTGTGACTATGCATTTAAGCATGCAGGCTATATTCAGCACTGTTGCCTGTTTAAAAAAAAAAATGGCAGAGCTAGCTAAATAATCCTCTACAACAGGAGACAGAAGTGATAAAACTGGGCTAGGAAATCAGCAGCCATGGACATGTATAGTAACTGCTGAGGAACAGATATGCACAGTTCTTGCCATCCAGAGGGACCAGTGTTATTTCATTCAGATGTTCTTTCTACACGGATTTGAGTTACTTAGCCACTCATACCTCCGCATGCAACCAGCAGTGAGTGTCCGATAAGGGCCACGAGCAGGAGGACCGGCTGTCTCTCTGCAAAACAAAATGGACCAGGGGAATGAGAGTGCTGTGGCCGTGTGAGTCGCAGCACGCGATCGCTCATCTCTCAGCACCTGCAGCGTAAGGACAGGCTCTGCTGTCCCTGGCCCTGCTGTAATGAATCTCACCAGCCATCCATGGAACACCAGGCAGTCACCGGTGAGTGAGTGTGGCACCGTGGGCAGCTCAATAAATGGGGAATCTGCCTCACCAGGCGAGGAGCAAATGTGGTCCCTCTCAGGGACTGGCAGAAGTACTCACTACATGAGGGCATTTACTATAAAAGAAGTTGGTGTTTTGAAGACACATACAACTTTAATTCAGGGTTGGTGCATAGTATCGTTATGGAGATTAACCAACTTTAAACTTATGCCCATAAACCAAATGCAGCACTGAGAAAAACACATTATTGTTGTATTTATGGCAAAAGGATATTACAGTTTTCTCTAATAGAAGCAAGAAATGAAACACTTGACTCCTGCTAGCACCTTTCACGCTAATATGCATTTATTATTGTAATGCCTAAATCTTGTAGAGGACAGCTTAAGGGCCTGCCTGACACACAGGGACCTTGAGGACTCAGAAACCAACCAGGCAAATTTTTTATTTATTTGTTTAAAATGCCACAATTTACGATTGAAAAGAGGACAAAGCCTCTGTGCCGCAGGGAACACATGTCCCAGGTAACGCGGTCCCCCCGGGGTTGGCCTGAGGGCACTGTGGAAGGCCTGAGCAGCCACACGCCCCCCGCTCTGGAGAGCCGGGAGAGGGGTTCACAGAAATCCCTCCTTCCCCCACCGACTCGCACCCCTCAGCGGGCAGCAGGGCCCAGCGGCCTCGGCCACCCCGTCCCGCCTCCTTGAGGAGGATGCGAGGCTGCGCCCGCAGTCAAGATGGCCGCCCGCCTCCC